>NC_064633.1:231290162-231593192 GCF_023864275.1 Schistocerca cancellata
TTCAGAAGAGGCAGGTTTTCTTAATACGATTGAGATAAGAAAGACAGAACTAATGCTTCCGTTCACCTCTCAAAGTGAGTTTGATGCTGCTCGCAACGAAATCCTGTCCTGTGACAACCGTGCAACTTGTATCCTCAATTGTTTGCAGTCTCTGCCTTCCTCTACAGTTTTACCCCATACAGCTCCCTCTAGAATCATGGATGTTATTTTTTGATGTGTTACCTGATGTGCCGGCCGGTGTGGCCGAGCGGTTCTAGGCGCTTGAGCCTGGAACCGCGCGACCGCTACGGTCACAGGTTCGAATCCTGCCTCGGGCATGGATGTGTGTGATGTCGTTAGTTAGGTTTAAGTAGTTTTAAGTTCTAGGGGACTGATGACCTCAGATGTTAAGTCCCATAGTGCTCAGGGCCATTTGAACCATTACCTGATGTCAGTATTTTCCATCTATTCCCTTCCTCGCCGATTCTGCAGAGAACCTCCTTATTCCTTACCTTATCAGTCCACATAATGCTGTGCTCCAAACGTTTATAATCAGTAATTTCTTTCTTTAGCCGGGCGGGGTGGCCTTGCGGTTCTAGGAGCTACAGTCTGGAACCGAGCGTCCGCTACGGTCGCAGGTTCGAATCCTGCCTAGAGCGTGGATGTGTGTGATGTCCTTAGGTTAGTTAGGTTGAATTAGTTCTAAGTTCTAGGCGATTGATGACCTAAGAAGTTAAGTCGCATAGTGCTCAGAGCCATTTGAATCATTTTCTTTCTTTAATTGAGACAAGAATTTCATACTGGAGGACTTCTATTGTTTAAGAACGACATTTTTGGCAGTGTTAGCCTGCTTCTTATGTTCTCCTTGCTCCATCTCTCACAGATTATTTTGCTTTCTAGGTAACAGAATTCCTTAACCTCATCTACATCGTGATCACCAATTATGATGTCAAGTTTTTTGCTGTTCCCATTTCTGATATCTCTCGTTACTTTTGTCTTTCTTCGATGTATTCTTATTCTACTGTCTGTACTAACGGCACTGTTTATTTCATTTCATTAAACAGATCCTGTAATTCTTCTTTAATTTTACTGAGAACAGCAGTGTCAACTGTGGAATTTGACATTGATACACTTTCCACTTGAATTTTAATCCCATTCTTGAACTTTATTTTATTTTCGTCATTGCTCCTTCGACCTACAGATTGAACAGCAGGCGCAAATGACTACATACAGTATGAGATCGAAAGTATCCAGACACTTGGCTGAAAATGACTTATAAGTTCACGGCGCCCTCTATCGGTAATGCTCGAATTCAATATGGTGTTGGTCCTTGATGACAGCTTCCACTCTCTCAGGCATATGTTCAGTCAGGTACTGGAAGGTTTCTTGGTGAATGGTAACAGCCCCTCGATGAAACAAACGACCACACCATAACACCACCTCCTTCGAATTTTACTGTTGGCACTACAGACGCTGGCAGATGCCGTTCACCGGGCATTCGCCACACCCACACCCTTCCATCGGATCGCCACGTTGTATACCGTTATTTATCACACCACACAACGTTTTTACACTGTTCAATAGTCCAATGTTTAAGCTCCTTACACCAAGCGAGGCGTTGTTTGACATTTACCGGCGTGATGTGTGGCTTATGAGCAGCATCTCGACCATGAAATCCCAGTTTTCTCACCTGCCGCCAAACTGTCGTAGTACTTGCAACGGACCCTGATCCAGTTTCTGATTTCTGAGTGATGGTTTGGATATATGTCTGTCTATTACACATTACAACCCTCCTCAACTGTCGGCGGTCTCTGTCCGTCAACAGACGAGGTCGGCCTGTACGCTTTTGTTCTGTACGTGTCGCTTCACGTTTCCATTTCACTATCACATCGGAAACAATGGACCTAGGGACGTTTAGGAGTGTGGAGATCTCGCGTGCAGCCATATGACACAGGTGACACCCAATCACCTGATCACATTCGAAGTCCTTGAGTTCCGCGGTGCACCCCATTCTGCTCTCCCACGATTTCTAATGACTAATGAGGTCGCTGATATGGAGTACCTGGCTGTAGGTGGCAGCACAATGCACCTAATATCAGAAACGTATGTTTTTGGGGGTGTCGGGATATTTTTGATCACATTTTGTACCTGTCTTAAACGCTTATAATAATTACAAATTTGAAAATTGGTGAAGCCTTATTACATTGTGTAATAAATATGTCGCTGAAAATTCTAACCCAGTAGGTAGGCCAAAAGGGTTTCCTGGTAGAAAACAGAAAGAAATTTTGGTTACTAGTAAAGTACACTAGCGACAAATCTGCGTAATAGCAATGCTTATGTTACTGATACCAATGCCACTGAATGAATGTTAGTAAACACGGTTTTCCGAAATACCTTTACCAAACAAGACAAAGTAACTTTTCCAGAATTCTAATCAAGAACAGCTGATAACATGAGTAACTTACAAGTACATTTCCTCAGTGTAGAGAAGCAGCTTCCATTATTATAATTAAGGCAAAGTCTCCGGTCTAGATTAATAGATTATATATCAGTTACAGATCCTTTTAGACCACGCTGGAAAAATATCTCCATATTTAGTAATCATGTACAACAGCTCTATCTTCGAAATATCCTTACCCAAAGAGTGGAAAGTGGGACAGATCACACCAATATCCAACAAAGGAGGTAGGAGTAATCCACTCAATTACAGACGCATATTTCTAACGTGGATTTGCAGTAGAATCTAGGAATATAGACCGCGATCAAACATCTGGCGTTCCCCAAGGAAGTGTTACAGTTCGTCTGCTGTTCCTGGTCTGTATAAACAACTTAGGAGACAATATGAGCAACCTTCTTAGATTGTTTGTCTGTGATGGTGACATTTTGCTGTTCTCAGTGTGATAGTATTATTATTGTGCACCGTGGCTAAACTCAAAGATCAGCTCAATTGTCTACAAGCTCTTTACATTGCACTATCGTACCGAACTCTCTTCCCGGCTCATCCGGATGTTGACCAGCAAAGACAGTTCTCAATTATCAGGTTATACATTACATTACATGAATACTCGTTGATAGATCATGAATACTACATTTCGTAATGATGTTGAACGACGTTTTCTTCGTATAATTACTACTTTATATCTAAAAATTCATGTATTGAGTAGATGGAAATTTCATTCACAAATTCTTTTAAGACTTTTGTGGCAGCACAGTTCGCCCCCTTTCCATGACAAAGTTAAATTTAGCCCAGAATAGTGAAGATCATCCTTTCTTCTAGCACTGTAGCTATGAACATTGTTATAAATTTGTGCATTGGAATGAGTTCTTAAAAATGGATTTTATAACTGAATGTATGTATTCCAAAGTTACTGTGGATATCCAGAGTTCCTTAAATAAATATCTGCAAGGCCATCTTGGTTGTGTTCCAGCTATTGTTTTGATTACACGCTTTTCTGCAATTAATACTTTTTCTCTTAATGATTAATTCAACTAAAATATGATGCAATATAAATGGAGTGAATGAAAATAGGCATAGTAACTAATTTACTGATATGTTTGTTACCAAACTTTGCAATAACCCTAATAGTACAAGTAGCTGAACCTAAACGTTTCAACAGATCATCAATTATGAATATTCTGGCACAGAAATAGACTTACGCGCGATGTGGTGCGACAATTCGGTGGCAGCACTCACGCATGCGGGGTCCGTCGCGGAGAGTTGAAGCGGTTCTCCGTCCGTCGGAGTCCGGGACGTGCCCGGCCTGCTATGGGCGGAGGGCAAACCTGTGTTGCCATCTGCGGACGTAAAATAGTGGCCGCTTATCGCAGCACTGCCTGCTTCGACTCAGATGCCACATAGTGGCGTAGCTGGGGCCCTCGGACACTGTGCAGGCTGCTTACAGCTTGACTGTATGCAGTGCCTTGCCTTATCCATTTACTAACTATCTGATAGGCGTGGCAGAGGCCATACCTGATCTGATAAATATAAGCAGAAGTCTGGTAGTGTAACTATGCAGGGGGCTACCCTGCACACAGCACAATTGCAAAGTGATTTAGACAACATATCTGTATGGTGTGAAAAGTGGCAAGTGATTCGAAATAATGAAAATTGTGAAGATATCCACATGAGTACTAAAAGGAATCCGCTAAATTTCCTTTATAGGAGGAATCACACAAATCTCAATGCCGTGAATACAACTAAACACTTACTGACTACAATTATCAATAACAGTATTGATTAAAAACAGCCTTGGTTGGAATATTATTTTTTTTTATTTTTCAACGACGCGTTTCGCCTTATTTAGGCATCTTCAGGTTATCTTTTCTAGATGGACGCGAGAGGCACCAAGATCTGCATAACGCGTTTCCGTTCACAGGAGCGAGTAGCAGTCACTGTGACTCTAACTCGCTCCTGTGAACGGGAACGCGTTATGCAGATCTTGGTGCCTCTCGCGTCCATCTAGAAAAGATAACCTGAAGATGCCTAAATAAGGCAAAACGCGTAGTTGAAAAATAAAAAAAAAGTTGCAACCAAGACTGTTTTTAACCAATACTGATAAGCACTGGTTTGCTGTATGCCACATATGGATTGGAAGAATTTCTAATTATCAATAACTTAAATTGGAACGGATCGGATTGAAAATCTGCAGAGAAACAGAAGACTGACATTTATTGGCATAATACTTAGAAAACGCACCAGTCTATTAAAGAGACTGCCTACACTACGTTTGTCCATCCTCTTCTGGAGTACTGCTGTGCGGTATACGACACTGGTCAGACCGGACTGGCGGAAGACATCAAAAAAGTTAAAGGAACGGCTGCTTGACTTTTAGAATCGATAAACAGGGTGGAGAATGTCGCATATATGATAATCATGAAACAAAGTTGTTTTTTCTTTTCAACAGGATCTTCTCAAGACATTTCAGTCACCAAATTTCTCCTGCGAATGCGAAAATGTTTTGTTGGGGCCACCAATATTGGAAAGAGTGATCATCATAATAATGTAGGAGTTCGCACTGAAATACTGAAACATTCGTTTTTCCCGCGCTGTTCGAGAGTGGAAAAGTAGAGAAATAGATTGAAGATGGTTCGATGAACCGACTGCCAGACACTTGATTGTGAATTGCCGTTGCAAAAGTAAGTGTAGATATTTTGTTGGGTTTTACTGTTTCCATGTACAACTACAAATTTTACTCACTATTTTCAAAATTATAACAAAATAGCCCTCCCCCCCATGAACCATGGACCTTGCCGCTGGTGGGGAGGCTTGCGTGCCTCAGCGATACAGATGGCCGTACCGTAGGTGCAACCACAACGGAGGGGTATCTGTTGAGAGGCCAGACAAACGTGTGGTTCCTGAAGAGGGGCAGCAGCCTTTTCAGTAGTTGCAGGGGCAACAGTCTGGATGATTGACTGATCTGGCCTTGTAACATTAACCAAAACGGCCTTGCTGTGCTGGTACTGCGAACGGCTGAAAGCAAGGGGAAACTACAGCCGTAATTTTTCCCGAGGACATGCAGCTCTACTGTATGATTAAATGATGATGGCGTCCTCTTGGGTAAAATATTCCGGAGGTAAAATAGTCCTCCATTCGGATCTCCGGGCGGGGACTACTCAGGAGGACGTCGTTATCAGGAGAAAGAAAACTGGCGTTCTACGGATCGGAGCGTGGAATGTCAGATCCCTTAATCGGGCAGGTAGGTTAGAAAATTTAAAAAGGGAAATGGATAGGTTAAAGTTAGATATAGTGGGAATTAGTGAAGTTCGGTGGCAGGAGGAACAAGACTTTTGGACAGGTGATTACAGGGTTATAAATACAAAATCAAATAGGGGTAATGCAGGAGTAGGTTTAATAATGAATAAAAAAATAGGAGTGCGGGTTAGCTACTACAAACAGCATAGTGAACGCATTATTGTGGCCAAGATAGACACAAAGCCCATGCCTACTACAGTAGTGCAAGTTTATATGCCAACTACCTCTGCAGATGATGAAGAAATAGATGAAATGTATGACGAGATAAAAGAAATTATTCAGGTAGTGAAAGGAGACGAAAATTTAATAGTCATGGGTGACTGGAATTCGTCAGTAGGAAAAGGGAGAGAAGGAAACATAGTAGGTGAATATGGATTGGGGGGAAGGAATGAAAGAGGAAGCCGCCTTGTAGAATTTTGCACAGAGCATAACTTAATCATAGCCAACACTTGGTTCAAGAATCATAAAAGAAGGTTGTATACGTGGAAGAATCCTGGAGATACTAGTAGGTATCAGATAGATTATATAATGGTAAGACAGAGATTTAGGAACCAGGTTTTAAATTGTAAGACATTTCCTGGGGCAGATGTGGATTCTGACCACAATCTATTGGTTATGAACTGCAGGTTGAAACTGAAGAAACTGCAAAAAGGTGGGAATTTAAGGAGATGGGACCTGGATAAACTGAAAGAACCAGAGGTTGTAGAGAGTTTCAGGGAGAGCATAAGGGAACAATTGACAGGAATGGGGGAAAGAAATACAGTAGAAGAAGAATGGGTAGCTCTGAGAGATGAAGTAGTGAAGGCAGCAGAGGATCAAGTAGGTAAAAAGACGAGGCCTAATAGAAATCCTTGGGTAACAGAAGAAATATTGAATTTAATTGATGAAAGGAGAAAATACAAAAATGCAGTAAATGAAGCAGGCAAAAAGGAATACAAACGTCTCAAAAATGATATCGACAGGAAGTGCAAAATGGCTAAGCAGGGATGGCTAGAGGACAAATGTAAGGATGTAGAGGCTTGTCTCACTAGGGGTAAGATAGATACTGCCTACAGGAAAATTAAAGAGACCTTTGGAGAGAAGAGAACCACTTGTATGAATATCAAGAGCTCAGATGGCAACCCAGTTCTAAGCAAAGAAGGGAAGGCAGAAAGGTGGAAGGAGTATATAGAGGGTTTATACAAGGGCGATGTACTTGAGGACAATATTATGGAAATGGAAGAGGATGTAGATGAAGATGAAATGGGAGATAAGATACTGCGTGAAGAGTTTGACAGAGCACTGAAAGACCTGAGTCGAAACAAGGCCCCGGGAGTAGACAACATTCCATTTGAACTACTGATGGCCTCGGGAGAGCCAGTCATGACAAAACTCTACCATCTGGTGAGCACGATGTATGAGACAGGCGAAATACCCTCAGACTTCAAGAAGAATATAATAATTCCAATCCCAAAGAAAGCAGGTGTTGACAGATGTGAAAATTACCGAACTATCAGTTTAATAAGTCACAGCTGCAAAATACTAACGCGAATTCTTTACAGACGAATGGAAAAACTGGTAGAAGCCGACCTCGGGGAAGATCAGTTTGGATTCCGTAGAAATGTTGGAGCACGTGAGGCAATACTGACCTTACGACTTATCTTGGAAGAAAGATTAAGAAAAGGCAAACCTACGTTTCTAGCATTTGTAGACTTAGAGAAAGCTTTTGACAATGTTAACTGGAATACTCTCTTTCAAATTCTGAAGGTGGCAGGGGTAAAATACAGGGAGCGAAAGGCTATTTACAGTTTGTACAGAAACCAGATGGCAGTTATAAGAGTCGAGGGGCATGAAAGGGAAGCAGTGGTTGGGAAAGGAGTGAGACAGGGTTGTAGCCTCTCCCCAATGTTATTCAATCTGTATATTGAGCAAGCAGTAAAGGAAACAAAAGAAAAATTCGGAGTAGGTATTAAAATTCATGGAGAAGAAGTAAAAACTTTGAGGTTCGCCGATGACATTGTAATTCTGTCAGAGACAGCAAAAGACTTGGAAGAGCAGTTGAACGGAATGGACAGTGTCTTGAAAGGAGGATATAAGATGAACATCAACAAAAGCAAAACGAGGATAATGGAATGTAGTCAAATTAAGTCGGGTGATGCTGAGGGAATTAGATTAGGAAATGAGACACTTAAAGTAGTAAAGGAGTTTTGCTATTTAGGGAGTAAAATAGCCGATGATGGTCGAAGTAGAGAGGATATAAAATGTAGACTGGCAATGGCAAGGAAAGCGTTTCTCAAGAAGAGGAATTTGTTAACATCCAGTATAGATTTAAGTGTCAGGAAGTCGTTTCTGAAAGTATTTGTATGGAGTGTAGCCATGTATGGAAGTGAAACATGGACGATAACTAGTTTGGACAAGAAGAGAATAGAAGCTTTCGAAATGTGGTGCTACAGAAGAATGCTGAAGATAAGGTGGGTAGATCACGTAACTAATGAGGAGGTATTGAATAGGATTGGGGAGAAGAGAAGTTTGTGGCACAACTTGACTAGAAGAAGGGATCGGTTGGTAGGACATGTTTTGAGGCATCAAGGGATCACAAATTTAGCATTGGAGGGCAGTGTGGAGGGTAAAAATCGTAGAGGGAGACCAAGAGATGAATACACTAAGCAGATTCAGAAGGATGTAGGTTGCAGTAGATACTGGGAGATGAAGAAGCTTGCACAGGATAGAGTAGCATGGAGAGCTGCATCAAACCAGTCTCAGGACTGAAGACCACAACAACAACAACAACAACAAAATAGCCAATGTACAGGACAGCTGTCTTACGCTCGCCGATCTGAAGGCAGCGTCTCGACTTCCAGAATTTTTAGTATCTCTCACCGTGAAGCGTTAGTATTATCCGTAAGGTGGTGCTATCTTGTCGAACGATCTGAAATAATGGTTAGTCATCTCGCCCCTCTCATCAGCTCAACCATTTTTCCCAAACAGCTGCATGAAGGAAATCAGTGCCATAATCCAGCAAATACAGCCGTTGAAAATTATATGAGTATGGAAAAAAATATGCTTCGTTGTTCACCATAACTTGGCGAATAGACGCCAAAATATACACTCCTGGAAATGGAAAAAAGAACACATTGACACCGGTGTGTCAGACCCACCATACTTGCTACGGATACTGCGAGAGGGCTGTACAAGCAATGATCACACGCACGGCACAGCGGACACACCAGGAACCGCGGTGTTGGCCGTCGAATGGCGCTAGCTGCGCAGCATTTGTGCACCGCCGCCGTCAGTGTCAGCCAGTTTGCCGTGGAATACGGAGCTCCATCGCAGTCTTTAACACTGGTAGCATGCCGCGACAGCGTGGACGTGAACCGTATGTGCAATTGACGGACTTTGAGCGAGGGCGTATAGTGGGCATGCGGGAGGCCGGGTGGACGTACCGCCGAATTGCTCAACACGTGGGGCGTGAGGTCTCCACAGTACATCGATGTTGTCGCCAGTGGTCGGCGGAAGGTGCACGTGCCCGTCGACCTGGGACCGGACCGCAGCGACGCCCGGATGCACGCCAAGACCGTAGGATCCTACGCAGTGCCGTAGGGGACCGCACCGCCACTTCCCAGCAAATTAGGGACACTGTTGCTCCTGGGGTATCGGCGAGGACCATTCGCAACCGTCTCCATGAATCTGGGCTACGGTCCCGCACACCGTTAGGTCGTCTTCCGCTCACGCCCCAACGTCGTGCAGCCCGCCTCCAGTGGTGTCGCGACAGGCGTGAATGGAGGGACGAATGGAGACGTGTCGTCTTCAGCGATGAGAGTCGCTTCTGCCTTGGTGCCAATGATGGTCGTATGCGTGTTTGGCGCCGTGCAGGTGAGCGCCACAATCAGGACTGCATACGACCGAGGCACACAGGGCCAACACCCGGCATCATGGTGTGGGGAGCGATCTCCTACACTGGCCGTACACCACTGGTGATCGTCGAGGGGACACTGAATAGTGCACGGTACATCCAAACCGTCATCGAACCCATCGTTCTACCATTCCTAGACCGGCAAGGGAACTTGCTGTTCCAACAGGACAATGCACGTCCGCGTGTATCCCGTGCCACCCAACGTGCTCTAGAAGGTGTAAGTCAACTACCCTGGCCAGCAAGATCTCCGAATCTGTCCCCCATTGAGCATGTTTGGGACTGGATGAAGCGTCGTCTCACGCGGTCTGCACGTCCAGCACGAACGCTGGTCCAACTGAGGCGCCAGGTGGAAATGGCATGGCAAGCCGTTCCACAGGACTACATCCAGCATCTCTACGATCGTCTCCATGGGAGAATAGCAGTCTGCATTGCTGCGAAAGCTGGATATACACTGTACTAGTGCCGACATTGTGCATGCTCTGTTGCCTGTGTCTATGTGCCTGTGGTTCTGTCAGTGTGATCATGTGATGTATCTGACCCCAGTAATGTGTCAATAAAGTTTCCCCTTCCTGGGACAATGAATTCACGGTGTTCTTATTTCAATTTCCAGGAGTGTATTAATCAAGTCTGGATATAGTGGAGGGTGGTTTCCTAGAGATTAATGTACGTAGGAACACATTATATTGAAATGTGTGTGAAATCTTATGGGTCTTAACTGATAAGGTCATCAGTCCCTAACCTTACACACTACTTAACCTAAGTTATCCTAAGGACAAACACACACACCCAGGCCCAAGGGAGGACTCAAACCTCCGCCGGAAACACATTATGTTTCTTTATATGTCCGTTCTTTGGACTAATGATCTACTGAAACTCGGAGGTTCAATAACCCAATAAAATGAAACACCTGCAGCCGTCGTTCTGATGTTATTTTATTACCCTTTGCAATCAATTTCGATGATTCAGTACACCATCTTCAGGTTTTAACTGACGCTGAGATGTTGAACTCCAACTGTATTCACTGTGCCGTCCGTAGCCAACATCAACTGGCTTGCGCAGAATACCGTAAAAATGTGGTTGCATACAAAGAATCGCTTTTACAGTATTCTGAGGAAGCCAATTAATATATTTTGGGTACGAATAGGATAGTGAATGCGATTGGAGTTCAACCCCTCAGCATCAGTTAAGACTTGAAGATGGTGTATTGAGTCGCCGAGACTGGTTGCAATATCATAAAATAACATCAGGAGGAAGCTGCAAGCGTTTCATTTTATTGTGTTATCTTGTTTTGGTCGGTATTTCAATGTCCTGATTGATTTTAGAATAATATAAAGAACGCGCATTCCTCCATGTTCTGGAGTTTTTGTTGTTGTTAGACATGAGGTAGTGTTTCGTGCAATATTTGTAAATATTTCGCTTTCTACACATTTAGGTTCTGCCTCGTATATTAAAGGTATTTGTAATCTTTGTTAACTGTGCAGTTACAGGTATCTGCAGTGAGTAAAATACAGCAAATTTTTGGGTACTGGACCAACATATACCTGGAAAGAGGAGAAGGTCCTTAACCATGGAACGTATGATACTTGCATGTGAATAGAGTGTCTTTAATGTTTTAGCTACGTTATCTATCTTGAAAATGGAAACCTGTGTTAGTCTCCAGTGGATACTACTTCAAAATATGTCAGAGGCCATCGAAATGATCCCTTTGTCCATATTGCTGCAGTATATATGTAACGTAGCGCGACTCCGATGCAGGTACCGACGTGAAGACAAGGGATTATTACGGAATTCGTGTATGCAGCATGTGTGTTCAAAACCACTAATGTGGAATGGTTCGTCGAGTTCCATGCTCTTCACGATTCGACACAAGACGCTGGTCGATCTGAGAGACCAGCCAACTATGGTGGGAGACACTCGAGAATATGCCATGTAGTCCTCATCATTCCCCTTGCGATTATCGCGCCTTCTGTCCCTTAAAAAAAGTCGTGAAGTGTCGATGATTCCTGTAGGAAGAGGATGTGCAGCAGGCAGTTACGGCCTTCTTCATACAAGAAGAAATGGTGATTTACACATTGGTTATCATCAACTGATGCATCGATGGGCTGATCGCTTCAGTGCTCCTAACCATACCGATTCTGGACTGTACGTCCTTCGACCAGAAAGTTTTTGATCGCCCCTTATGTTAACTTACAACTCATTTTCGATAATATTTCCGTTTAATTTGACTTGGCGATCACAACATTGGTAAATTAACGATCACTGAGAAAGTTATACGACTCAAGCAAAATTGTATTTGTATGGCGATACCAGTCTTGGTAAGTCAACGTTGATTGAGAAAGTTACAGGGCGCAAGCCAAATTGTTGTATGCCCTCTTGTTCCGAATTGGGCTTTGGAGGGTTCCAGTGAAAGATACATACTGTTATATTGTCAGAGAAGTTCGACTAGTTGAAATGGCGCCCACGTTCATATCTTTTTAAAGCGTACTTTTGAGGGCCGTTCATTAACAGTGAATGTCAAGAACAATTCCAGCCTTACTATTGTTCATAGCTCTTTGCTAAAATGTTGCCAATGAGTTTATTATAGGAGATGAGGCAATGATTAGTTGTTTACATCTTTGTGAGACTGCGGTGGGATGCTAGTAAGACCTGTAACAAGTGACAATGTCACTAAACAGATCGCTCTTCCCGTGAAATTATGTGAGATGAATTAATGAAAAAGGCACGCATTGGGAACCACAGTAGTCTCGAATCATAATGGGGGGGGGGGGGGGGTGGTTCAAGAATAAAAACATTGGTCCATAGGTCACATGGACAAGCGTTTGATCTAACTGCTACAGGATGAAGACTATGCTTCAGGAATGTTCTGAGGCACAGTTTAATGGGACTCATATCTTCATTCGCAATTTGATGGGAGTTGCATTTTTCAGAATTCAGGTACAAATATTTTCTAAAGTTCATAAAGCATTGCTCTAATTTTTTCTGTAACTTGCAATAGTCCACACTTATGTAGTAGACCTAAACTTTATTGCAGAATCAACTAAATTATAAAAATATAACATTTTATCAGGAAAAAATTATAAAAATTAAAATGTAAGATGTGATTTTTTTAATCCTTGTAATATACATAACAAGTGGAATTAAATAGCTCTAGTACCGCAGCCATCATGTCATGCATATCTGGTAAAAATTTTTCCTTCAAATGTATAACACTGGATTAAATGATACCTCAATTTGAGGAAGCATTTTGGAAAAAGAAATCCATAAATTTCTTTGTAAGTTTTTAAAAACCCTAAGCAGGTTCAAAAATATTCAAAATACTTCTAATTTGTTTAGAGAGTTTGCTGCATTTACTGATATCAACAAAAATCTGTAAAACATATACTTTATAAACAGTTCCTGAAAGAAATAGGTGTTGATTCTTATATAATATTGAGTCAGAAAAGTACCCTGTATCCTTGAGGATCCTCGTGGCCCTGAAGTTTTGCAGGCTTGTAGTTTCGCCGGGATGGCCCCTGTAATTAGGGTCCCTTGGCAGTTCGAGCCTCTGCTGTCCATTAGCCACAGCTACCGCCTCTTCACAAAGGGATTTCAGAAAGCAACACTTTTATAGCCCCATAGACCCCACAGCGCGTCGCTGCATAGAAATGTCTCACAGCAGCTCGTCTAACTTGCTGGCAGAAACAAGAACTCCAGAGTGGGAAAAAGAAGAGAATTAAAAGGATTAGCAAGCAATGTAACCATTTGTAAATGCATTGATACTAAAGTGAACTACTCATATTATCACATTATTCGGTATCTCAATTTAAATAAATGAATAATAATTGATGGCAAGTCAGTTTGGCAAAAACTGTCAATTTAGGCCGATTGCCACATTTCATATTATCTTTCTATAATGCGGAGTGTGAGTCTCCAGTGGGGCAGATCAAGTGTTATGGAGTCTCGTCATCATCAGATACAGATGTTTGCTTGTCGTCTTTGGATGTTTTAACTTGCAACATGTTTTCACATTTGGAAAACTTCAATAATCTGCAGTAATTTTTGTACTTTCAGAAAATGTCTGTAGCACATAAATAGTTAATACCATCATTTAAAAAACTGGAAAACAGCGAGCAGCGTTTGACCTCTGATGCTTCTGTATAAATTTAATTTTGTGCGCACAGGATGGTTCTGTGATGATGTTACAAACTTTCAGGAACGATGGAAAAGGGTAAACGTATCAATCTGAGGTAAGGGAGCCTGATCTGGTAAAAATCAAGTCGAAAGTTATAAGTGAAAATTGTTCTGCTACTTCAGAAAGTCTAATACATGTGCCAGTACTGTTTCTGCTAAATCTTTAGGATACCCAACTTTCAAAGTGCTAGTATGAACTAAAACAAGAAACAACCTGGAAAACATGGGCTTTCAAATGCATACCTTAAGAGCTATGAGCACTTGTTCATCTTCGCTATTGTGCAACACAACTCTTCTACTGAAAAACAGCCCATAGCTCTTATGGTACACGTTTCAGAACCCATGTTTAGTAGATATGTTTTCTTAGTTTTGGCTCATACTACAACCTCTAAAGTTGTCGAACAGCGACAAAAGTAGTGAAAGATGAATTTCACTGTGAGAGGTATCAGAATGATATCCACTAATAATTATCGATTTGGTCGCTTGCACACCAGGGCTCCTTAGCTCAAATTGATATTTTACCCTTCCCCTTCATCCCTAAAAGCTCACATCATCACGGAATCACCATGAAGATAATAATAATTTCGTGTGGCTCAATTGCTTGGTGGAAGCCTTTCAATTGGACACCGCTTCTGCTATTTGTGTGTCCCTAACGTACACCAGTTACGCAACTGGGAAAAGGAGACCTACCGTTTAGTCTGGAATCTGAACCACACGTTGTTTCTGGTGATTCCTCTCAACGTTGAGAGGTAGTTCGATCTTGTGTCGTCCCGGTTTCCAGGCACGCAAGACCACTAGGCCTGAGATGTACATAAATATTTCACCTATAGTTTTCGACGAGTGCGTTTGTAGCTATCAAAACATGCGACATAAATTCCTGTATCTTTTTATTGCATAGAGTTAAAAAGCTTAAATTTCTCAGACACTCAAGGGACGGTAGACCTTAATATTTTAGGTAAAATCTTCATACCTACCCCCGTTCCTCAAAAAATGTGATGTTAACAGACGGTCAGACGGACAACAAATAGAAAACGAACGTTTTTATGTAGTATAATTAAAGACAAACAATAGTCCTATATTTTCCTTTGCTTTCACTGTGTCCCGCTGGTTAGCCGCTCAGCGTGTTCGGTCAGTGTTAGCTGCCCTGTGTGATAGAAAAACTGAGTGACTGGATCAATGATGAACTTGGATGGTTGTCATGGGACGTCTGCACCGAAAAAATTCAACGAACTGTTTTATGATTCTGGGTCAGCAGGAAGTAAGCAATAGGTTTTGATGAGTGAGTTTGCGAGTATCAAAAAATGCGACCTAAATTGCCGTATCTTTACTAAGAAGCTTAAATGTGTTACACCACCAAGAGACTGTAAACCACAGTACGGGACATAAATTTCGACTTGATACCTCTACCCGTTCCTGAGAAAAAAGGAGTCTTAATAGACAGGCAGAAAATGAAATGAAATGATAGTGTGGCATTGCTGGTCAGGAGGCCCCATCCGGGAACTTCGGCGACCAGTTGCCAATCTTATTTCAGGTGACGCCACATTGGGCGACTTGTTTTTCAGTGATAACATGACGACAACAACACAATACCTAGTCCACGAGCGGAGAAAAAGGCAGACAGAAGGAAAAAAAATCGGTCCTAAAGACTATGGGTATCGCGATGCTGGGCCACTTTTTGTTCCCGTTGGGAATTCTAACATTCTCAGTGATATGATTGCTGTTAAACATGACGTCATCATCTTAATCTGTGCCAAGCAACACGCCTTTCCAGCCCATCTACCCCTTCCTTATATCCAACCAGTCCTAGAGCAGTATGAAATAAAGACCAAGATAGAAGAAATTGCTCAATTACATCATTGGAAAATTTAACATCACCTCCCCTCACCCAGTCTCCAACCAGTCACAGCGCATCACTCATTATCTCTCCATCTTATCACAGAGCAGTATCAAAAATTCCAAAATGGCGGAAATAGTCCAAGTGCAAAGACGGAAAATTTAAAAACTTCTCCCACTCCCTCCCCTTTATCCCCAGCCAATCACACTACATCATTAAAACTTGAAACTGATGGAAATACTCTAACTGATTGATTTAGAAACCCTTCTCCCTCCTCTTTCCAACTAATCAGAGCATAGCATTAGAAATTAGCACAATTTTGTTAATCTGAAATTAATAACCTTCTGTTCTCTCCTTCCCTCTATCTCCTGCCATTTACAGTGAAGTATTAAAAGTCCAAGGCTGTGGAATTAGCCAATTTTGTTAATGGAAAATGTGCAACACCAACCAATCAGAGCCTAGTATCAAAATGAAGTGTAAAATAGCGTCAAATTACATTATTTGTTACATACGCATCCTCCTCTCACTCCCTTACCTCAAACCAATCTTAGTGCAGTATTAAAAATGGAAGACGATGGGAACAGTCCAATTGTGGGCCTTTTACACACTCACTTTTTTCAAATAGAATGTAGTAGCAGATATGCAGAATAATACTATGTATCCTCAACTCAAAGATATTCATAATTTGCATAAAATGACGCACATAAAGTGCAAAGTATTCCGACTCCGTCTGCTTTTTTCCAGTCAGAGACTACCATTGAAGTGAAAGAGCCATATACGTTGTAGCCCCATCTGCACTGTGCTCAAAGGTATCTAAATGACTGAATTATTTGTATGAAAAATTCATCTCACGCCTCTTTCTCACATGTCTCCTCTAATCTGAGCCTGATATTAACATAGAAGAGCCAGCTACAATAGAGACCCATCTGCGATATGCTCAAAACTACCTGAATAGCCTGCATTACTTATTTAAAAAAATACATTCCACATCCTACTCTTCCCTCCTCCAATCAGAGCCTGATATTAAAATGAAAGAGATAATTACAATGTAACCCCATGTAGACCGTGCTCGAAAATATCTGAATGCCTCGAAATACTTGTATATGAAAACATACATCACACACCTTCCTCTTCTCCAGTCAGAACCTACTACTACTGTTACAGAGTTGCGTCACATGAATGGTGCTCAAAGGTATCCGAAATATTTATCAAAAAATTGGTCAGAGAATCTCAATATCTTAAAAAATGATGAACTATGTTTTTATAAATCTCAAAGTGTCTTCATTAATTACCTCCAAAATGGATCCAATTTGGAGTTTTTCACCAGATACATCAGGAAATTTCATTCGAAGCTGCATATCATTCACTGTTGAATAATGCAACGAGGAAATAACATAGCCTCTACGAATAACTTAAAACCAAAATTTGAATATAAAATAATAATAACAAATTATAAACTAGTAGTTGTAGAACATGAGTTTTTCCTTAAATACTGTTCTGCAAAACTTGAAACCACGAAATAAAATCAACTGCTGCTTTATACCCCAATTTCTTACTATCACGAACATATGGCTTCACTGTAAAATCTTCAAAGTCTTGATGTCCGTACTGTGAATTGCTCCTATTGTCACCTACAGTTGTCTACACTGTCAAAACTTTCAGAGTTCGATCAGTGGACTACACTTGGTTTAAGACACAACATAGCGTTAAACTAACAGCTTTACACATCTATGGAATTTGTTAAATGCCGCAATGTTCTACAATATGTGAAAAATACTTTGGCAAGACAGAAAGTGCGATGTTTATGTCGATTACCACAGTATTACAGCAACTCATTTTCCCTTCTTGTTTGTCTATAAGACATGACTGAGAACTCGAAAGTATGTGCCAGGAAAGGGTAGAGTGAAGACAATGTATCACTAGAAATATATAGTCGGTAAAATTATGGTAAGGTTGGACTTCATTGCAGTTAAGTAAAAAATGCTTTAAGTCTCAAATTAATGGTGGTGAAAGCCACAGTATTCCAGATGCGTCAAAAATATCAGAAAATGTAGTGTTTGAATAGCAGCAGTGTGTAAATACGTGATGTGTATTGAGTCTGCTGATGTGTACTGTTATCAAATAACGTTCTTTTCAACAATAATATAGGAGGGGAGAAAAGATAATACAGCACAAGAGAAAATGCAGTCAGTGATAAGTATCATGCAACTTGCTGCAGCATTCAGAATTACAGCTCGCTAAATACCTGTAATCAATTATACCAACATTTAATAAAAGTACCAGAACACGCGCAACGTGATTTTTGGGGAAGAAAGAAAGGAAGAAGGGGTATATTTTTAGAAAGGAGTAACGTATTTCATTATATATCACTTAACTGCAGAAAGAAGAGGATTGTTTATACACTCTCTCACGAGACGACCAAAAATGGGAACAGGGAGAGATATAACATCTCCAGAGACAATGACATAGTAGATCTCTCGAAAATAAATATAATTATTTATCATTTATGATAGTGCACGTGACATTTCTCACATTTAACACCACATCTGAATTGTCTATATCACTTATGGAAATGCAGCATCTGTGCTATCAATAACAAAAACTCTTAGATTATGCAGCACTCATAAGAGTGCACAAGTTTGTTCAACCTAAATCTGTTATTACAAAAAAAGAATGATATTCTTTCAACAGGAGTGATTTAACTTTCATAGTTGACAAAGCAAAAAAAAGTCTATTAGCCATACGTTTTATAAGTCAAAATTATTAATTGATACTGAATCTATTACGGCAAATATACTCTTAATGTAGCTGAAACAGGATTCTGGCACATGGTAGATGAGGAAAGAAAAAATGCACATTAACTGCAAACACTAATGTGTTCATGTGGAAAGAACGGCACTCCCATCGCTTCTTGAAAACAAGTTTTACAGAGGCGAGCACTATTAAAAGCCCCCACAATCATTTGCAGTTCAGATGACAACAGTTGCTGCTTTTGGGTTAACAGTTATTCAAGCTTCCTGAATGTTACGAGAAACTTCATATTAGCTATCCCCTTCATTGTAATTAACCAATCTTTATTCAGGGAGTGTGGTATCTAGCTTTACCCTTCCCAAGTATTACAAACACTTGGTAACCACAGATTATGTTCAATTCATGGGTTACCCAATTCATCCCAACTTTTAAAGCCTCCTTCACAATGGAGATACACAGTTTGATCTTCATTACCATAAAAGAATCCAGCTTCACTGCGTCTCTTTGGATGCTTCTGAATGGCAAATGATGAATCACTGAATAAGACTAGTCTCACCTCGTATGCTTTGTACGAGTATTTAGGAAGAGCTAACATTACGTTTCTCACGTCATGAGTTGAACTGTTAGATGTTTATCAGAGATGAATGCAGACATATTTCCAGCAGAAGTACACCCATTATCCCACATAATGTGTTGACTTGGACAGTGAGATAAATGCATTATTTTACATTCAGTTACTGATAAGCTTTTCCCCATACCGAATTATAGCATGCTTGAGGACTGCATCAATGCACATACACAGACATCAGAAAGTCTTACCTTGATGTTGACTAAGCAAGCCAAGACTTGACCTTAAAAGCAAAAGAAAGTTGAAATGTATCAAGGCAATACTTTGAGGGAGAACTGCACCTCCCCTGTAATCTGTTGTTGCCTGGAAATTTAATGTGGTGTATAAATCAGATAGATGATTACGATGAAAATGACGTGGAATTAATTATTGTATGTAATAACAATCGCCAGCAAAATCAGCAAATGATAATGGGTTGTAAGCCCCTCTGGAACTTTTATCTCCACCAGTTTCCAAGAATGCACGTATATTCTAACACTATCTCCAATTGAGCAAGGTCTTGCTGGATGTGCACTGCATTAGATTTTATGTTACCGAAAATTAACGAAAGTGAACCAAATTGAAGCATCTACATTTAACACATGAAGTCCTAGAGAGACAAGTGATGTGATATCAAGAAAGAAAGATATATTACCAGTGTATTTGGAAATAAATGTTGTCCACCCTGTCATTCACGATGTCGAAGGCAGTGATATTCAGTATTTAAGAGGTGTAGTGTCAGTTACCTTGTCAGTTGCAGCTCAGATGTCAAACAGGTAAAAGTGTTCACAGAGTTCACAATTGAGGGACTGGTATTATTGATTAAACAGTATTCTGTTTTGCATCAAGTGTTTATTGATTATTCCAAACATAGAATAATTGCATTCACCCTCGTTAACTGACTCACCCATTAGTAACAAGGGAATGGTGGCCAATAGTGTAATGTAATAAAAAAATTGTTTGTGACTCTTTTCTTTGCTATCAGTGTAATGTAATAGAATGAATATGAGCCATGACTTATATAAAAAGAAACATTAATGCAATGGCTCAGCATAAAAGAGAAACAGCTAATGTAGGAATATTATTAACAGTGTAATACGTTGTTTAATTTAGCCCGACGTGTATAAGCACTCATTAAACCAGCTCAGTTCTCAGGGTAGCTACGTATTCGTCGATAATTAATTGTCCTTTTCTTATTTACCCAACACTACAGATATTATTCCAGGCTCGTGAGAAGTCGTGTGCTTATTGCACCAGAGAATATTTGCCAAGTGTGTTCGATTTACACTACTGCAATACGTAACTTGTCATAGTGGTTTCGTCTCCATTCCCCAATATTATATTATACTTGCTCTCCCTTACCATTTGAGCAAACACGCATTTTAAATGATAACACGCGCAAACTAATTTTAGAAACTAACTGAATAAACATGCATGTACAATCGTGTGGAAGAACTGAACAGTACTGTGGTATGTCTGGTTCATATACACCCTTTTGTCCCAGCCATACCAGGCAGCCATTGTACTGTTTCTCTTGAGTGGACTTGGGTGTAAAAAAATGTAAACTAAATATTACGATAAATTTTAACAAGAGTAGCATCTACAAATGAAATCGTATAATGGAACTGGAATCCTGTGGTCAGACCTTTTCTGTCTGGGATGTTATCTCGCCATATAAAGAAAATCTGTAAGTAAAATTGTTAAATTATTCCTCGCTGCCTACATTCTCGTGGGATCTGAAATAAGGTTATTTGTCCTAACCGACGGCACGTCTCGTAGATGAGCTAAAAGAAAAATGTTAAAGATTTTTCTAAGATGGTGCCTAACAATGAAAATTCTTTGTTAAGGCCCATATCTATTTAAGACAATCCAGGTATCAGACTACCAATTGATTGACCACATACACAAATTCTTTTGACAAAATAACGATTATATTTTTCGGGTTTTAAGTACAACTTACATTATCAGCTGGTACAGCAAGATGAGCTGCACACAAGAACGTACTCTTAGGTCCGAATCCTAGCAGATAAGACAAGCGAATGACAAAGGAAAGATAGTTCATGCATAGAAGCGCAAGAGTCCATGGAATAACATGTCCATTGTAGTTCTATCTCTTCTTCTTTGGCGTACTTGTTGATTACTTATAAAATTTATCGTAATATTTAGTTTACATTTTTTTACACACAAGTCCACTCAAGAGAAACAGTACAATGGCTGCCTGGTATGGCTGGGACAAAAGGGTGTATATGAACCAGACATACCACAGTACTGTTCAGTTCTTCCACACGATTGTACATGCATGTTTATTCAGTTAGTTTCTAAAATTAGTTTGCGCGTGTTATCATTTAAAATGCGTGTTTGCTCAAATGGTAAGGGAGAGCAAGTATAATCTCCTTATTTGTGTGACATAAGTTTCAGTCCGGAAAAATGTTGACTAATCTCACCGGAAAACGACTCATGTTAACCCCCCCATTCGGTTTCACGGGCGTGGGAAAACCGGGAGTCAAAAACCAGCCCAGGGTCTTCGGACTTTTACAACATTCATCCAGTGTCTAAAAAAAAAAAAAAAAAACAATCTCAATATTGTTATTGATTAATGACATATTCATTGAATGTTCCCTAAGTGAATTAGGTCAGAGAAAAGGTACAATCAAAGTAAATACAGTGACAGTAGTAGTAGTAGTAGTAGTTGTTGTTGTTGTTGTTGTCTTCTGTCCTAAGACTGGTTTGATGCAGCTCTCCATGTTACTCTATCCTGTGCAAGCTTCTTCATCTCCCAGTACTTACTGCAACCTACGTCCTTCTGAATCTGCTTAGTGTATTCATCTCTTGCTCTCCATCTACGATTTTTACCCTCTACGCTGCCCTCCAATGCTAAATTTGTGATCCCTTAATGCCTCAGAACATGTCCTACCAACCGGTCCCTTCTTCTTGTCAAGTTGTGCCACGAACTCCTCTTCTCCCCAGTTCTATTCAATACCTCCTCATTAGTTATGTGATCTACCCATCTAATCTTCAGCATTCTTCTGTAGCACCGCATTTCGAAAGCTTCTATTCTCTTCTTGTCCAAACTATTTATCGTCCATGTTTCACTTCCATACATGGCTACACTCCATACAAATACTTCCAGAAACGACTTCCTCGAGGTTAACAAATTTCTCTTCTTCAGAAACGCTTTCCTTGCCATTGCTAGTCTACATTTTATATCCTGTCTACTTCGACCATCATCAGTTAGTTTGCTCCCCAAATAGCAAAACTCCTTTACTAGACAGTAGTTACTTATATATATATATCACACAGATTTCTCATATGTGATAATCGGAGCACACTTTTTACTTTTTCGTGGTAGAGACATTTTGACTTCTATAATTGGAGTTTGCTACCACAACCCACGCTCTCATCATATGCAATACACGTCGTCGATAGTCGATTCTTCACAGTTGCGACGTCGGTGTAACGAAGATGGTGGCGTGGCGATGCTGCACGTGATGAAGCTACCAGGCGCCCCCCCCCCCCCCCCCCCAGCACGTGCTCACAGACGATTGTTGAGCGGCGGCCGTTGGCCCCCTGGTCATCGGTTTCCCCTCTGCTTGCAAGTCATCTCAGCAACCCATACTACATTAGTGTTAACTAATTCCGTAACAGATGTTACCGGCTAAGGGAACACAGAGTTATTAGAAGTTCATTCATTCAATATTAATTCACGAGTGTTTGTTTCAATGTTCTGTAACGTCTTCAAGTTTCCGAGTAACCTATAGTATAGTTTTCGGGGCACGATGTGTTTTCTGTCAAATTGCTTAGAAAATTATATAGTTTATTATTCCGTGACTAGCTAAGTTTGGTACTCTTAGAATGTCCTGTGAACTTTTGTAGTCACTTTACATAAACTCAAACTCTGTACCGTCGTCCGCAACACGCACGTACACAGTTGTATAACACACTCAAAGTTTTCTACGTTGTCACTATGGTTGGTGTCTAAAGGTAGATTCACTATGGTTCACACTTAATACCGAGTTCCCCGTGTAAAACATTTAGCTTCACACCATATTACCATTCATATTATTTCTTGAAGTCATCTTTGCTGCACAGCTACAGTCTTCACATGTTAACTATTTGAAACCCCTTTTTTATATCAGAACAAAATCAATTACTATGTCAATCGTCAAACTCCAATTGTGTAGTCTTTTTCTCCTTAAATTGTTAACTGATAAACAAAATGCACATTGACACAGTCTTGATGCGATTGCTAGTATTTTTTTTCTTTTCTGACATTGCACACGCTGATGCTTCTGACATAGTTTCTTGTATAGTTTCTATTGAAACATTATTTATCCTGTTAAGATTGACATTACATTTTCAGTTTGACAAGTCATGACATTAACATTTTGTCCACATTAGGATTTGATGTTGTTTATAAAATTTTGCCATCAACTGTCCTCAACCTTTCGTGCCGAAAGTAGACCTTGGGCCATCTGCACTACTGATCCTCAAGCAGTTACATGTGTATTATGAGCCATTCATCACAGATCCACACCCTTAACTATTCTAAATTTTAAGTGAGGAACAGTTTGCCCGAAGACCAGGTCTCAACTTCATGGATACAATCTATATTTTCGTACACGTCATTTCCTGATAGGTTTCAACGTTAAACTTGGTGTCATGATGTTACTTTCTCTACATGAGACGCTCTCTTAAAGTTCTCAATAGTGACCCTCGGACGCATGGAATTACATGGCTGAAGGCCACTCCTGGAAGAAACAAACTATCATGTGGTCTAAATAGTGTTCTTAAGTAATCATAATATGCTTGTTTATATTCACACACCGACAAATCAGTTATTAGTCACTATTCCACATTATTATATCTCATGTACTCTGGCATGTGCTTGATCACATAATATTAAATCACATTTTATTTACTAAAATTGGTTACTCGCAAAAAATGCACAAGAAATTCTTATCTTAGTATATGCAAACAACACTGACTACTGTCTTTTAATTCTACCTTCAATGCAATTTATTCCTTGCTACTTCTTTTTATTTCGAAATCAAGTTAATCCTTCAGACTGAAGGTCTTATTACCACCATATCTTATCCTAAAACTACAAAAATATCAATTATATTGACACATGAACATAGAATTTCTTACTTACTAAAGTATTTTACTATGTACACTTTAAGTCAAGAACAGATGTTCTCTCTCTCGAGTGTCTATCTTTTGTAAGTACAATTTTAAGTCATGTTGTGGGTATAACCCGCGTATTTTTCCTGAGTCTGGATACCTCAGAATATAGCATCCTTCATTTGGAATTCTTAATATTTTGTACGTTCCTGTGTAGATTATTTGCCATTTTCGGTTTACTTTCTTTATTGGTGAGGCTTTTGCGTGCGCCTTTAACAATACGAGGTCTCCTTCGCGTTATTGTTGCACCTATTTTATTTGTCGGTCATATCGTAGTTCCCTGAGAGCCGCCTGCTGACTCAAAGCCCGCAGCGCCTCTTTTATTTTTTCCTCGTGACTTTCTGTTCTGGGTATCTGAGGTATGGGTTCAAGCCATTCATTTCTCTCCGGATGGTCAAACATTAATTCCGCTGGTGTAAAACCTGTGGCATCATGAGGCAAGTTGTTATATATTTGCTCAAAGATGTGGAGGTAGTCACTCCACTTCGAATGCTTAGTTGCAGCACATGTCTTCATGAATCTATTGTACTCCTGAAAAATTCTTCCCACAGGACTTCCTTGTGGGTTAAAGCGGGATATCAATATGTGCTTGATCCCCTGATCCCTTAAGAATATTCTTTCCACTTCGTACTCTTAAAATACGAAGCATTATGTGACAAGATAGTAATAGGCTTGCCCACTTGCGGAACAAATTCCATTGCTATCCACTAATAAGGATAGATGTGGCACGTTTTATAACATATTACTTCACATACATTGTGAACAAGTCATATATAGCCAAGATACACTTTCTCCGCGAGCAGTGGGTGAAGGTCCTGCGATATCGACTGATACCAGGCTTAGTGGTCTATTCTGTATAATAGGGTGCAATTCCCCTCTTGTACCTATATTAGTGGCTTTAACCTTTTGACACGCGGTACAGCTGAGTTTTAACCTCTGTACTTGTTTCTGTAGGTTTGGATAATAGCAACAGGTATCGATCTTTTTTGTACACATTTTTATCCAGAAATGTCCCCAACAATGGTGTGTACACCAGATTAGATTTTCTAAGCCCCCTTCTGGAATGCAAACAAGCCACTGTTCACAATTAGATTTCTTTCTGTAGAACAAAACATTGTCCTTGATTTTATAGTGCCTCTGTAATTCACTATCCTCCCCACTGTTAATTATTTCTCGCACAGTTCGCCACAGCGGATCTGCCTCTTGCAAATTCGCTATGTTCTTAAACATAGACAAATATTTCTGTCGTCCAGCTCCATACTGCAACAGCCGTACTTTATATTCAGATGATTGCTCTACTAATTCAGCGAATTCGCCTATGCCCTGTGGTAAACCCGATAATGTATCCGCCACCAAATTTTGACTTCCCTTTACATGTCTTACTCCAAATAAATATTCCTGTAAGGCCAAAATCCACCGACCTAATCGGGCAGGTAGCAACTTCCATGATAGTAAGAAATTAGGTACTTGGTGATCACTGTGGAATCGACAGCAACGATGCCACGGCAAGTTCGTAAGTTGGCACTACGAGACACCGACGACAGCGCCCTCTACCCGACGCTGTGCTCTGCGAACTCCGCTCCAGATTCTTCAGCTTTGCTCTACACACGACGGGTCTCAGCATCGCACCTCAATGCAAGTTATGTATTACTATTTTTGCTAAAGTGAAGGTGATTTTAAAGGTGTGACAGCGTAGTCACTCAATAATTTAGAGAGCTCATGCTGCTGCTCATCAGTTAAATATCCTGACTCCTTAACCTTGGATTGAATCTCCTGTCGTACCTGAACGACTTATTCGCCATATTGCTCATTTGTTTCTGGATACGCCTTTAGTGGTACATTATCCTGAAATTTAGTATAAAGGCTTATACTTCTATCTTTTCGAACCACCGACAATACCTACTGTGCTCTGCCATTGTTTTAATCAATGATAATTGCAAATCCTTGGTAGGCGTTCGCAGGAAGCGCCAGCCGTGAGGGATGTCGTTTATAGCACTCCTTTCCCTCAGGATGTCCCATCCCAGGATGCAAGTTGCAGTTAAATTTTTAACAATGAGGAACGTGCATAATATCGCATCATTTCCTATTTCTATTCCTGCCTGCACCTGGGCCTTGACACTTTGTGTCTCTGACCACTATGGGACTTAACAGCTATGGTCATCAGTCCCATAGAACTTAGAACTACTTAAACCTAACTAACCTAAGGACATCACACAACACCCAGCCATCACGAGGCAGAGAAAATCCCTGACCCGCCGGGAATCGAACCCGGGAACCCGGGCGTGGGAAGCGAAAACGTTACCGCACGACCACGAGATGCGGGCGACACTTTGTGCGTTTCCCATTAGCGCCCTCGTAATTTTACAATTTGGAACCGGCAACGTAGGCAGTCTTTTATTGTCGTTAATAACGTTAAAGAAATCTTCAGACGTGACAGACAGAGCCGCTCCTGTGTCAATCAAAACCTTAGAAAGTACACCGTTTACTTTCACGTGTACTGCGGCCTGCACAATCTCTGTTTGCTGGTCAGAACATTTACGCAGTTCGGTGATTAATTCCTCCCGCAAATCCTGGCCGTCATTATAGCGCAGCATAGCAATCCGATTATTGTTATTTTCAAGTCTGTCTTCGCGTCTATTCCTGGTGGTCGAGTGCCGAAGGCTTACATCGACCCCCTGCTGTTTGTTGACTGGTTCTCCTCAGTAATTTCTACTATATGCACATTATGCTGTCTATTCGGACTATTTTGTGAGGTACTTGGTTTATTAACGCACGTTGGCGTCGCAGTATTCCCCGGCATGGGAATAGCCTCGACACTAATAATCGCGACTCCCTGCTCCGGTCTATTTGATTGCGCCGACCAGTTAGCAGTCACATTCTGATGCCGCTGGCCACCTTGTTTCATATTTTTAAGCTGAAAATTACTTCCTTAATTCTCATCCTTTCCCCTTATTCGATTCGTCGTGTCATTTCTATAATTACTGGGCGAGCAGTTACCGCTCGACATACCACTTCCTCTATTCCCGTTACCTCCTTTTTGCCCATTCTCTCTCTCATAACTATTGCCGCCACATTCATGTCCCCAATCATTATTTCGGTTTTGATTTCCATAACCGTTATTTCAAGTTTTATGGTTATTATTTATCTCCTCACCGTTATTGCTTTGTTGTCGTGCATCCTCTTGTATCAAATCTAGAGAATCCACAACCGCCATGAATTTCCCTAAATCGTTATCAGGTACGTGTACCAATTCTCTCCATATTGAGATCGGCAACTTAGTTTTCAATAACCTAATCTCGTCGAGTGTAGCGATCGGCTCGGATCAGTACCTTGTTTTGTTAATATACTTTTCAAAGTATATTCTAAGTGTTCCTTGCTTGAAATTGTACATCTCCGGATTGTATACCTGTTTCTGCAATCTCTCTTGTATACTAGCCGACCAAAATTTGGCCAAAAATTGTTGCTCGAACTCACAAAAAGAATGACAGTTCTCTGCAACTTCATATGCCCATAAAGCGGCATCTCCGGTAATATATGAGATACCAAACTGTATCTTTTGCCTTTCCTGCCGCGATGCAGGTAACACTTTTCATAAATATTACTGGATGGCCGGCCGGAGTGGCCCAGCGGTTCTAGGCGCTACAGTCTGGAACCGCGCGACCGCTACGGTCGTAGGTTCGAATCCTGCCTCTGGCATGGATGTGTGTGATGTCCTTAGGTTAGTTAGGTCTAAGGAATTCTAAGTTCTAGGGGACTGATGACCTCAGAATTTAAGTCCCATAGTGCCCAGAGCCATTTGAACCATTTATTACTGGATGACAGAATTTTTTCTGTTCGGAAAATACATGGAATTGTCTACGTTTCTGTAATGACTCTTCCTGTTTTTGTGTAGTCAGAGTGTGTGCTTCATTGCGAACAATTATCGGGTTATTTTTACCTATATTCGCGGCATATGGACTGACTGTTACACTGTTTGCTAGTGGGTTTCCGCACGCGCCTCGATTTCAATCATAATTTTCGCCCTGCTGTGCATTACATGAACGAATGCAACAGGGACTAGGATCGGCACAGTTCATGATTCTATTATCATAGTTATTCACTGGATTTTCTGTAATCTCGGGTCTTACAGGTTCGTGGTTCATGGAGCTACCTTGCGGACTCTTGTGTTCAACATGGTCAAGCATTACAAGCTTCACTTCAGCTTCTACCTTTCGCTCAACAGTTAAAGGAATATACTCGATGCTTTTTTGTTAATTGCTTAACTCTGGCATCCAGAGATTCCTGCACGTCTTTGACCTCTCCAGCTAAAGTATTTACTTTCTCGGGTAATTCCTGTAATTTTTTCTTCACTTCCGATACTTCAGAATCAACCGTTTCTATCTCGCTGTTAACATGTTCTAATATGCATTGATCCCTATCGTCAAGAGCACGATTCAGTTTTTGTATTAACGCTTGTTCGCGTTTGACTAACCGCTCGTCCACTGTGGCGATTAGGCTAGTCTCAACTTTTTCGAAAAACTCATTCTGACGTTGGATATCCTCCTCGCGCTCTCTATTCCTCTGCTGTTCCACTAATTCCAATTTGCGGAACAGCTATGCAAGCATCGCTTGGATTTGCATAGCCGACCTGCGCACGAACACTTTCATCTGCTTTCTCGCAGTTGATTTCTCTTGCGGTCGCAACATTCTCTTGTCCGCTCAGCGATTGTACACTCGGTTGAGAAATATCATTCTGTGATACTACACTATCATGTGGGAATGTAGCTTGTTCATTTCCATTAGCTCCCGAACCTCCTGCCAATGATCCAGGAATATTCTCTAGTTGTCACCACTTCCATAATTCTCAACCTCCACACGGTTACGTCTAGTATTTGGCCTAACCATGTTGCTAGCTGATACTAATCAATTCACACAAAAAAATTCAGACTATAACTACCCAACACTCGTTACATTTATGGTCACAATTGAAAAACTAGAAGAAAGCTATGTGTACAGATTGTTTAAATTGCATGTGTCAAGGTGCTAGTAACTAGTTTTAATTAGAAACCTGGTAGCGTGCATTCGGTTCCTTATCTTACAGTCTATGTCAGATGTAAGAAACAGCGTCGGTCTGCAATCACTCATTCAGTTTTCTATCAGCTTGCCGTAGTTTCCGTGCGTATGGTACATGAAATGGAAACGTTTTATGCATTGATTACAATTCACTATTTCTCCATTGTTGTAATCAATTACAACAATGGAGATAGGTCGTAGGATTCCAGTTTCGATTTCGGCCCCACTAGTAAGTGTTCCGTTTATTCAGTTATTGGTGAATGTCCACCGAGCTGTTTAAACACAAAAATATATAGTGATAAGAATTCTTTAGATATTTAACCATAGATGCTGCAGAACACTTACTACCGGCGCCAAGTGTAATGCAATAAAATAAAAATTATTTGTGACTCTTTTTCTTCGCTCTCAGTGTAATGTAATAGAATGAATATGAGCCGTGACTTATATATAAGAAAGGACACATTAATGCAATGGCTCAGTATAAGAGGAAAACAACTAATGTAGGAATGTTATTAACCGCCTAACAATGAAAATTCTTTGTTAAGGCTCATATCTACTTAAGACAATCCAGGTATCAGACTACCAACTGATTGACAACATACACAAATTCTTTTGACAAAATAACCATTAAATTTTTCGGGTTTTAAGTACAACTTACATTGTCAGCTGGTACAGCAAGATAAGCTTTACACAAGAACGTACTCTTAGGTCCGAATCCAAGCAGATAAGATAATCGAATGACAAAGGAAAGATAGTTCACGCATAGAAGCGCAAGAGTCAATGGAATAACATGTCCATTGTAGTTCTATCTTTTCTTCTTTGGCGTACTTGTCGATTACTTATAAAATTTAGCGTAATATTTAGTTTACATTTTTTTTACACCTAAGTCCACCCAGGAGAAACAGTACAATAGGTGAATGGTAGCCGCTTAGCAGGGGAATGGTGACAACTTAGGAGGAATGGTGTACCAAAGGAGGAATGTTTGCCACCTAGGGAATGGTACCCACGAAAGGAGAATGGAAACCCTCCATTAACGCAATGGTAGCCACATAGTAGGGGAATAGTGACCATCCAAAGGGGAATGCTCGCCACTGAAAGAGTGAATGGTGGCCACTTAGAGGATTGTTGGCTAACCTGGTACGGGAATGGAGATCATTCAAATGGGTACGGTAGCGTCCAGGGAGAATGATAGCCACCCAAAGATGGGATGACAGCCACCTAGTGGAACGGAAGCCACTTACTAATGGAATGGTGGCCCCCCAAAGGAAGAATAGTGACCACCCAAAGAGGAATCGTGGCCACCTGCAGAGAATAGTAGGCCCCCAAATGGGCACAATTGGCCACCTAGGGGAATGGTAGGCACCTAGTAGAGAAATTGTAGTAGGAGAATCATGCACATCAGGCCAACATCGCCTTCGTTAAACTCAGTAAAAACTTTTCTAGATGGACGCGAAGGCGATGTTGGTCTGGTTTATTCGACGGCTAAAGGATTCTTCTAAGAAATAACAAATTAAGATAACCTGAAGGTGCCTAAAAATAAATTGCAACCAAGACTGTTTTTAACCAATACTGTTAAGCACTGGTTTCCTGTATGCCACATATGGATTTGAAGAAATTAATTTCGCTAACCTTAAATTTGGATGTCAATTCTACGCAGTATCATTCTACTGTAGCCTTAACAACGCTTAGTGACAGTGTTAACTTAAACGTCCGCGCTGACCGAATTGTATTTTAAAAATAATTATTTTTTGGTGAATGCTCTCATTCACGACGTTCACTCTGTTGAGCGTGCCAGCAACAATGAAGCAGTGACAAAGAGAAAGAGAGGGGGTGCGAGAGAGACACACAGTGATGGAATGAGAGCGGCAGAGCTGGTGGGCAGAAGAAAGGCAGATAGAAAAATCTTTCAAACGATCGTCCGATAGGGCAACGGCTCTATCTACTCCTGCGGATTGGCGCTCCCGAGATAAACCCACTCCTCCTCCGTCAGCACACGGGGTCGTACCGCCGCCAGCCGCCCCCGCTTAACAGCTCCAGATCGGAAGCAGATGGCACTCGGGATAAGGGCCAAGGAAAGCGCTCCCCTGCCACGCGGGGCAGCCAGGACTTCAGCGTCCGGTGGGGTGGGGGTGGGGCGGCAAGCGGAAGAAACAAATGAATTCCCGCTAACAAGACGTCGCGACGGCCCCGCGGGAGGCGTCGTCGAGCCGTGATTGCTGCTGGCCGTGGTCTGAGGGGGAAAATGGGAGGAGCGGGAGTGGGGGAAAGGAGGAGGCACCGGGACGGCGCCGTCTCTTGGAGGTCACACCAATCAAGTTACAAAGTGGTCCTCACATATCCTCCAAGGGGGACCAGTGTTCTTCACTCTCCACACCCTTTATGGACTGAACTTTCAGTCTTTGTCGCGACTGACCACTGCCAATTTTTGTATTTTGACAGGGTTCAAACTGCTTTCATAGAAAGAAAAGTGGCGAAATACGGATTTCCGGTCTTTTATTTAATTCTTTTTCGAAAAGGAACTTTAGAGTCCTTCCAGGCCATCTTGGTCTAGTCAAAGACAAAAATTACTTCTTGAGAACTAGGTTTGAAAAAAAATTCTATTTCGTTCACACATAAAAGCAGTTTACATTGGGAACACTTCGAATGAATTCTTGATTCTATATTGCAAATAGAATATTTTTCACATTTTCCACGATTGGCAATAAAATCTGGCTTGACCTCCAACACTTTGGGCTCAAATTGTCTTTGAAAGTGAAAACCCCTTCTTTCGTGTTTTATTCTGAAGATAATTAGGAGATATTTCTAGCTATTATTGCCATCTTCAAATTAACTTTCATCACTTCTGGAGAATAAGTGGAAATATTCTGTTGCCAATTACATATGGCGTAGTGTCATTTATTGTTTGTTTGGTCCGTGATTTGGTGAGTTCGAATTATTCAAGAATGTGTTAGGTTTAACAATCACCACTTTTCTAAATTAATACACCAGTATCAGATGGTGAAAACCTCTCGAGTAACTTTATTTCCTCCTCGTTTTCCCATTTTCTTCCCATGGCATGTCGTGCAAAAACATGAAGCTATCGACTTTTCCGAACGTACGAGTACAGACCATTTTATATGAAAAATTTCTAAAAATCTTCAATATTTGGTGCTTCCGAACAGTTATTAGAATAATTAGATCAACGACCAAACTGGAGAAAAAAATTAAGACCAAATTACCACAGAAAGCACGCAAAACCAAGCACAGAATGAGTCAGATTCAACTACACACATCTCTGGAGCCACTCTGAATCACTTGCAGAAGTTCTGCGACATGTTGAGACTGTACGAAACTGAGAATACGGGTTGCAGCAGTTTTACGCTTTTTTCCTTAAGTGGAACTCAGAAGTCTCTTCAGGGACGAGCTAGATAAAGTAACGCATCTTATCAACTTCTTGGTGAAAATAAATGAAATTGAGATGGCATGTTGCGAGACGCCTCCTAGTCATGCACAGAGAGTTGTACATGACAAGGCGTGAGGTCAGCGTGACTAAAGCACCATATGGGACTGGTCCCGCAACACGAGCCAGTTGAACCATGGGGAAAAAGTGTCAATCAGCCAGCAGCTGTGGTGCATGGTGGAGATCTTCACTATAACATGGATCGGAGACACCATCTTCCTATGTAGCGTCTATGGTCCAGTTTTCATCGAGGAATGTTTCTGGACAGTGGCACATCATGCGAAACTTACTTTCGTCCTTAAGTTTTGCGCACCAGTTTACTTCCGGAGGTCGGTTTCTGGAGCAAACCAATTTTCGCAAGATGTGCTTATAGCAGTTACTTTATTCCGTTTGTCCTTTCACTTATATAAAAAGCATTTTTGTCAGATATTTCCGTTTCTTATTTCATCTCTTATCGGATATTCTGTAATGCTGTTTCATTTCCACTCCCTTCTGCTTTTCCTTTACAGCCCAATTCCGACGTCAATACTGGAGCAGACTCACTGCCGTATAAAGAGCAAATAGCGCTGCTAACAGCCGTATCATATCAGTGAAGATTAGGTGGGTAGATCACGTAACTAACGAGGAGGTATTGAATAGGATTGGGGAGAAGAGAAGTTTTTGGCACAACTTGACTAGAAGAAGGAATCGGTTGGTAGGACATGTCCTGAGGCATCAAGGGATCACATATTTAGCATTGGAGGGCAGCGTGGAGGGTAAAAATCGTAGAGGGAGACCAAGAGATGAATACACTAAGCAGATTCAGAAGGATGTACTGTAGGTTGCAGTAGGTACTGGGAGATGAAGGAACTTGCACAGGATAGATTAGCATCGAGAGCTGCATCAAACTAGTCTCAGGACTGAAGACCACAACAACAACAAAAAATAAGTGATGCAGTGAGCATGTGTTGAACGATGTAAACAACATGGTGGTTATAACGATATTCCGTAGGCTATATTTTGAAACATAAACATCGTAGACAGTTGTTTTCACGAGAGTTTATTACAGCGGGATAAAATAGTTCGAATACAATTATTACGGTTAGTTACGTATAAATAACAGAAACATTTCTTGCTAAGAAAACAAATCGAGCATCTTAGGAATAAGTTCCAAAACTGTAGTGGACATAGTCCTCAGTTTCCGAAAATAATCTTCTGAGATCCCTCGTTTGTGATATAGGAATATGGCAAAATAGGAAAGAAATAAACGCGATTCGTTTGCGGCGTAGTTGATTCAAAAGTGTTCTGAAAATTTAGACATGAGGAGGTTCTTCGCAGAATTGGTGATGATCAGAATGTGTGAAAAACGCTCACGTTGACACAAGAAAGGAGATCTTGGCCAGTTACATTTGAATCAGTCAGATGACTGATGACCTAAAAAGAAAAATTAGTTGATATCATTGTTGCCGTTGCCAGCAGAAACGTTCCTAGTGATGTTTGCGTAGCACAATGCTCTCCGCGAAAAATTCATTGTTCAGCAGCAAACGCTCTTAAAAAACTGGGAAGTCCTTAGAAAGCGGTGGAATAGTATCTTCGACGACTGGTATCGGCGGAGGTTCAAGTCCTCCCTCGGGCATGGGTGTGTGTGTTTGTCCTTAGGATAATTGGATAATTTAGGTTAATTAGTGAGTAAGCTTAGGGACTGATGACCTTAGCAGTTAAGTCCCATAAGATTTCCCACATATTTGAACATTTGATTTTTTTTTACGACGTCGTAAAGGAACACTGGTATTGGCAGAAATGTTAAAGTCCGTGCAAAATGAAACACTTTACTGGAAACAGGAGCATGTCATCATCAACATACAACATTACTTTTGACAGCTTTTCAAAACGAACCTGTATCATACCAACGATGAAGCGTCGAGTATCAGTCCTTTCTTGAGAAGACGCCTGAAACTTGATATCATGAACGTTACCACCATTAATATATATATAGATCAAGAACTTCACCAACAAAGTTACGGAGGTAGAACATGGACATTTTCTGAATATTTTAGTAAAAGTGACCCGTGGTACAGAGTAATTTAATTAAGAAGTTGGGCCATTTTGGAATACGTGGAGTATCTCACAATTAGTTCTCTTCTTACTTTAACAACAGACAGCAAAAAAGTCGTTATTCACAGTGTTGAGAATGGCTGTGATGTGGGGTCTGAGTAGGGTACGGTCAAATGGGGACGTGCCCAGGGATCAGTGCTGAGACAAAAAAATTGGTTCAGGTGGCTCTGAGCACTATGGGACTTAACATCTGAGGTCATCAGTCCCCTAGTACTTAGAACTACTTAAACCTAACTAACGTGAGGATACCACAACCATCCATGCCCGAGGCAGGATTCGAACCTGAGACCGTAGCGATCGTGCGGTTCCAAACTGAAGAGCCTAGAACCGCTCGGTCACAGTGGCCTTCTGTGGGTGGCACTCCTGTTCCTTACACAAACGATATTCTCTCTAGTATTACAGGTAATTTTAAAATATTACAGTTTGCTTATGATACTAAAGGATGCTGTATGCAACAATATTTGAATAGCGGACTTCATGACATAAGTTCACGACTTGTAGAAAATAAACTAAAGCTAAATAACATTAAGACTCAGTTTTTACAGTTTCTAACACACAATTGAAAAAGACCGACATTTTAATTTCACAGAATGGGCATATGATTAATGAAACTGAACAGCTTAAACTCTACGAGTTCAGATAGATAATAAACTGTCGTGGAAAGCCCACGTTCAGGCTCTTGTTCAAACACTTAATACTGCTATTTTTACTATTCGAATAGTATCTGAAGTAAGTGATAGTTCGATACGAAAAGTAGGCTACTTTGCTTATTTACATTCGCTTATGTGGTATGGTACAGGATGACACACGGGAGACGGACGGCGTGGTGTTCTGATCCACACAAGACGCCATTTCATTTACTCAGTTACTATGGAGCAGTGGGACTTGCAACGTCGAGTGTTTGTCTAAGACAGTTGCGTGAAAAGTGTTGAGTCTATTATTGCTACGCAGCGACTGTTTCGTGCATGGTTTAATGTCGGTCGACATGGAGCAGTTCCGAGCCGTAACAGAATCCTCAGATGGGTGGAAAACTTAAGATCAACTGGAAACATACTGGATAAGAAGCGTCCTGGCCCAAGACGCAGAGTAACAACACCATGAAATGTTGAAAGGGTAAGGCAGGCGGCAGTCAGAAGCCCAGGACGGTCAGTTAGTCGTCATGTTAGTGAGTTACGAATCAATCGTGAATCGGTTAGACGAATTTTGCATAAAGAATTAAAATTCCATCCCTACAAAATGCTCATTGTCCAACAACTTAAGGAAACTGATTTTGATTTACGAGAAGACTTCGCTTACTGAATGCAAGTGATTTTGGGATCGAATGAAAATGAAATTTTATTGATGAGCGATGAAGCTCATTTTCATTTAAATGGGCCGTGAATAAGCAAAACCTACGTTACTGGGCTCCAGAGCATCCGCACCTCATCCACCAGCGTCCTCTACACTCAGAAAAAGTAACAGTCTGGTGTGCTCTTGGCTCTGTTGGCATTATTGGACCTTATTTTTTTGAAGATAACGGGGCCACAGTTATTGTTAATTCGGTTCGTTACATTCGTATGCTTGAAACATTCTTGAATCCAGAACTAAGAATACGACGAATTCCTTTAAAACGCGTTTGGTTCCAGCAGGATGGGGCAACAATGCACACCGCAAACACTTCAATGACAGTTCTTAGACGCATGTTTCCTGGCCGGATTATCTCACGTTTTGGCAATGTTCCTTGGCCTCCCAGGTCTCCGCACTTGTCAGTATGTGACTTTTTTCTGTAATGGTACCTTAAGAACTGTGCCTACAACCACGAACAACGAAATTTGGACGAGTTGAAGAATGCCATCATTCAAGAAATTGCTGCCATCCCTGCAGAGATTTTAGTCCATGCGATGGAGGATTTTGAGAAGAGACTTGAGTCCTGCATTCGAAATGATGGACATCACCTTGACGACATTATTTTTCAGATGGTTCAAATTTCTCTGAGCACTATCGGTTAACTTCTGAAGTCATCAGTCCCCTAGAACGTAGAACTACTTAAACCCAACTAACCTAAGGACATCACACTCACCCATGTCCAAGACAGGATTCGAACCTGCGACAGTAGCGGTCGCGCGGTTCCAGACTGTAGCGCCTAGAACCACTCGGCCTCCCCGGCCGGCATTATTTTTCACAAATAACTTAGTTAACTAAAACGGCAAATAATGAGCTTTGTTTTCGTGTAAATAAACATGCCTCAATTTTAAAGTTGGCTGAGTATTATTTCATTAAAAACCGTTCGTCTCCCGTGTGTCACGCTGTATTATATTTTGCGGTAACCCTTCCCATTCGCTAAGGACATTTTTGGCTTGGAAACGGGCAGTTCGGGCAATAAGTTGTGTAAGTTTGCGAACCTCTTGTCGACCCCCGTTCACTAGTATGAGGAATCCGACGTTGCCTATCTCTCTCTCTCTCTCTCTCTCTCTCTCTCTCTCTCTATCTCTCTCTCTCAACTCTCTGTATCTATATATATCTATATATCTATAAAATTTTTGATTTCTTGTGGTAGCTTACTGGAAATGGATGCACAAGAGTCAAGGAAGTGCCATCCAAATGCAGATTGGATTTCTGCCTAGTATTAACTGAGTAAAAGCTGCTAATTCTTGCGAACAAGCTGATATTAACGACAGTATATATATATATATATGTTCGCAAGAATTAGCAGCTTTTACTCAGTTAATACTAGGCAGAAATCCAATCTGCATTTGGATGGCACTTCCTTGAGTCTTGTGCATCCATTTTCAGTAAGCTACCACAAGAAATCAAAAATCTTATCAGTTACCCAAGCGCTTTCAAATCGAAACCGAAGAGTTTCCTCATGGCTCACTTCTTGTATTCTGTTGAGGAGTCCTTGAAAAATTAAGCTGATTCCTTTGTTATATTGTTGATTGCGTTTACATAAGCTTGTGGCTTGCCTTTTTTGGGATCATATACATTTTATTTCATCTGTTTTTACATTTACGTTGCAATATCATGCACTGAGACGTTCCATGACCTTGGAGATATGATCCTGAATTTGGTCCTGCAGAACTAGACGTGTAATATAAATTTAAAAAAACTATTCCTTTTGTCATCCCACTTCAGCTTTATTTACGGGAAAACACCTTCGCAACATCGAAAAAGTCTGATACGAGAACGCAAAACACCGAGAAAAAAGGGAAAGAGATGAGACAAAAGACAGCAGTACAATATGCAGTGTTGTGCTGGAAGAGTAAAGCGGGCTGTGGGCTGTACTGTTCTCAATTACAGTACCATGAGTACTCCAAAAAGATGTCGCATGAGCAGGTGGAACAATTGCTTCCAAACAAGACACACAGTGCATATCGTCGACATTCCCAGCATGATATTCGAATATTTTAAGTGCAAAGATAAATGAGGCCAAGAAATAGAACGAAAGGCAATTGCATAACCGGAAATCATGGGCCGATTATACCAGAATAGAAAATATCGCTAAACCACCTGCGAAATTTTTTGGGTGTAGTTCTGGTTCATTCTCTACTTTTCTCTTACAGAACGAAGGAATTATACACTACTCAGTTGGCACTGAACGTAAGACATACGTAATGAGGACAATGTTAGTTTCCTGTTCCTTATGAAATACGAATCTTCATAGTTATTCATAATTGAACATTTTATGGAGAGTTTTTAATTTCAAAGTCAAGGAAATCGTGATTTAGGATTTGTTTCAATAACAAATATTTTGTGGAAATTTTAATGAACATTACCTCAGTTTTCGCCCTGTCACAACGAAGACATGTTTTGTCAACAACATAATAATGATGCACTTATTGCAGCTGGTCTCTATATTGTACCAAATGGTTGCTGAAAACTGTAGAGATCTTACAGGAAAAAATTTATGGGAGACAGTATATTAATTACTCATTTTACCACTTTTACCAAGTTATAGTATAAAATAATTCGGTTTCCCACATGAACTGACTTTTTTGGTTGATTATACGACGTGAAGAGTTAATAGTGGCTACCGATTATGTTCTTTAGATTTGCTTACAATTTATGGAAAATCCTCTTCATCCTTAATTTATGAACCATAAACTTATCGTAATATTAATCTCTCATCTGTCCTGGAAGCCATGTAATAAGTGTATCTGTGTATATATATATATATATATATTTTTTTTTTTTACATCTTCATTTAACCTTCGGTAGTAAGGAAACAATCACAGTTTGCCCAATAAGTAGCCGCAGTATTACCCATTCTCTTTTTTGCGACCCAGTTGTTAGGTGGTCTTCATATTCCCTTTGAGTTGACCGTATATTTGAGACCAGCTTGAGTTGAACGCTCTCATCTGCATAGAATACTGAATCTTATTTCGGCAATAATTCCATCACAGTCGACACCTTTCAATAATTCATTCCGATGCTGTTCACCGTGTACTTTGTATAGGCTATTCTTGGCAATGAGGTCGTTGCAGCTAAAACGCTTGTGCTTTGTGAAGGGTTGTGGTATGAACATTTAATTTTCTCTTCTACAAACGCTCTATATTGTAGAACGTACGTCAGATTTGCATCGATAGAATTACATTGTAGCACGCCTTCAGGGAAGTCTAAATAATCGATCGAGTGTATGTAAAGCTATAATCTATTCACAGCCCCTGCTTCCGATGATGGACAGACAAGCGGTTCGACAACTTTACGTTTGATTTCATATCTGGTAGGCAAGAAATACTAGTCGATTCTAAAGCATCACGAAAGCCAACTATAATACAGGATTGGCTACTGTATCACCGTCTGCTTCGTACGATGTGATTTACAGTTTCGCAAACCCTGTCGCGAGGTGCAACAGTTTAATGCTCGTAAGGTACACTTGTTGAATGTTTTCACAGACATTTTAAATTCCCCTAAGGAAGAGTTTCCCTTTAAGATGGCGTAAATTCTTCGACCATTATTCGGAAGTATGGGGCCAGCTGTCTAAAAAGAGTCAAATAGTTATTTTTCTATTTAATTTATGTGTCATTCGTTGTAATTTAGTCGTGGCAAGGAAAAGAAGGCATATTTCCAACAGAGAAACAGCTAGAATTACCAATAATTTGATGACATCAAAATGAATAATATAGCTGACTGGTTTTAATCGCTAAGCACATTTAGGAGAATTTTTAAATCATAGCGACGATCTCATTTTAGTCTACTATGCTTTCTATAGAAGATAACGACAAAGCTCTACTTTCGTGTAATCAATTCCTTCATTTTACATTCCTTTCTTTTCGTATTTAACCCCTTGTGATGGACACAGTACCGGTAATATGGACTATATTATGCCATTAATACTGAAGGTTTACATTGACTGTTTGTAATCAAAAAATTAAAACAAAATTAGAGGCCACAAATTTAAAGGAGAACAGTCGATTACGTAGATGTAATACTATTGATACATAGAGTTTCGTTGAAGTTGCATTGAAAGACACCGAGAAAAGAAACAAAAATTACACATAAGAAGACGTATAGGAAACTTATCTTGTCAATGGCATAACAAAGGCGAGAACATACTTGCAGATTAAGAATATATCAAAGCTGTTGGCGTTGGCTGTGACGTATTAGAAATGTTAACACATGGTAAGAAGAGACGGAAGATAGTGAAAAACCAGTGGAAACAGTTATGACAAAAATAAAGTTTCAGAAATTTGTTTCTAATAATCCCTATGATCGTACCACTTGACTAACATCAAGTAAGAAGCAAGCGAGAATATGAATAGATGAATAAGTTATTTGGAAATCAAGGTGTTGAACTTGTACGCTAGCCATAAAAGATTAATCTGATGAGTAGGTGCAGGATAAACTATTAGTCGTCTTGTGGTAGGCTGTTCTTTGGCGAACGATATACCAAGTTAAGTGCAAGGGAAGACAAAATGATGACCTAGGAGCGAATATACTAATATGTTGTGGGTATTCTCAAGGATGATGAAGCAAAAGATGTATCGTAACTGCGAATATAAAATCAAATCTCATTCAGAGTTCTTGGAGCTTTCTGAATATGGGTTCACAAAAATATGTTTTATATACAGTGGATGAAAAATGTAAAGAAGAGTAAGGTCATTGACAGAGCAATGAGAATCCATTGTCTTTGACAAGTAATGAAAGCATATCACTATATACTATCAGTACTACTAGGAAATACTAAAGCTAAGTGTGTTGTTGGACACTCGAAAAGACCATGTGTCACAAAAATAAAAAAAATGGCTCATATTGTTCAGCCGCTACTTCATCTGCAACATCATTTTTGAGATTCTGCCATCTTTTTCGGATGGGGGCAGGGGCAACGTATGCCATTAGTTTTCTGACAGCTTTAATATGGCCCATCACAGCTTATGCTCCCACGAAAACACCTTCACCTCACAGCAAGACTTAAAACCCATATCTGCAGTTATTTGTCAGATATGTCCCAAATTGTCTTGTCCTGTAGTTTTTGCAATCAACGGTTCCTTTTATTGTCATGGTGGCTATTCCCTAAAGTCCTCACATTCATCCCATCATTCTAGTCAGTGTTTTCCTAATATTCATATCCTGACCTCTTTTGCGAAGAACCTCCCTATTCCCCATCTTGCTAGTTTCCTTCCTTTTTAGCATCGTTCTGTGACACTAAACTGCTTCAGTTCTCCACTTTTCCGGTTTTCCTACAGCCCACGATTTACTACTTCTCATCGTTCCTTGGTTTACTTTGAACACATATTACTCGCTCAATAGACTGTTCATTCAATCCAACACGAAATTCTGATTCAAAAGCTCTGTGAATAACAACGTCAAAATCTTATCACTGATGCCCTCTCACCACGAATTTTTAATTCAGTGAATGAAACTCCCTTTTATTTCCTTCTTTTATTCTTCGATTTGTAGACTGAATATGATTATATTGAATATTATCCATTTTACACCTATATTGTTTTTTGGTAACTTAAAACATCTCGTACCATTTTATGTTTTCAAGTACTCTTTCTAGGTCGACATCCTTACCCAAGTATCTTGTTTTTTTTCCGTTCTTTAAAAAATATCTTGTCTGCATTATCTAATGTAACTTCAGAATTATATTTCTGGTACCTTTACCTTTTCTAAGATCGAACTGTTCATCAAGTGACATATCTCAGTTTTCTTCCCATTATTATTATTGTCAGCACCTAGGATGGAGTTCGTAATGTGCATCAGTTGAATGTCTCGACAGAAATTATGAATTTCCATAAAGAAGAGTTTCCTGCTCAATGACGAAAATTCTTCGACCTTTATTCGCAAGTACGGAGTCAGCTGTCTGAAAAGGGCCAGCAAGGACTATTAAGCTGAGAGTGCGATAATTTTCGCGCTTTTCTGTCTTTGCTACCCTCTGGATTGTCAGTTATATTCTTCCCCGAGTAGGATATTATGTCTCGAGTCTCATATGTTCTGTACGCTAACTTAAATAATCTGATGGGTACCACATCTGACATGCCGTTAGACACCCGGAAAGAATGGTGTGTATTCCTTTTGCGTGTTTGATCTGAAGTCTCGAAAACTCATTCTGAGTGTAACGCTGAATCCCCTATATCCACCAGGTCGGCATCTGTTTCATCTCCTATTGAGTTAACAACAGTTTCTTCCTCTTCTGGAGACCCACGATGATCCCGTTTCCATCTAGCCCTTCTCTTCTTCGCTTTAAACAGGGAAATTCCATTCTAACTCTTTGCTCGTATGTTGACAACGTTACTTTTGATTTCGTCGGAAGTTATCACTTTTCAGCACACTGATTTCATCTTTCCGAAGAAATTGCATTTTCCATTTGTTGGCATTCTTCCTTCCTCCATTTACTTTAATTTCTCTGTGCATCCTACTGACTTTTATATATGACTTGTGTTCGTTAATATTGTGTTCGCTGATAATTTTTGTATGTTGTTCTTTCGTAGACATTTTAAGAACTTTCTTCTGTTAACCAAGTTATCTTCGTAGATACCTTTCTTGTATCTGAATCTAATGACAAACTTCGGTGATCGCCATTTCTAGGGATCAGCAATATTCTTCAACTGGCCTGCTTCTTGTAATATTCATGATCGCCATATCTAGTGCCTCGGAGAACTCGAAAAGTACATCATCATCCTCCAGTCCATCAGTATCCCATATCTTTACGCACTGATACTTCCTGAAGATTGTCTTAAATTTAACACATCATCATAACTAAATTGCGATGTGAGTCTTAATGTGCTCCAACGTGTGCCTTACAATATAAACCTAATTCCCCGCTTTTCCAAGTATGCACCATGTGATCGAGGGTACACGAAGAGCCTTTTTGACTTGAACTTTTTGACTTGGGTTCAGGTCGGAACTCTGGGCAGGCCAGTCCATTTCAGGACTGTTACTGTCCACATAGAGTTTCCTCAGATATGTCGATTTATGATAGTGTGACTTGTCATAGTGGTACAAACAACGGTCGTCTCCTAACTGGCTTGCCTCTGAGCACTATGGGACTTAACATCTGAGGTCATCAGTCCCCTAGAACTTAGAACTTAACCTAAGGACATCACACACATCCATGCCCGAGGCAGGATTCGAACCTGCGACCGTAGCAGTCGCGCGGTTCCAGACTGTAGTGTCTACAACCGCTCGGCCACTCCGGCCGGTCGTCTCCTAACTGTCGCTCAGTTGTACGCAGTGCACAGTTCGGCGAAATGCGGTCATATCTTTACGCATTTGGCGTGTTCTTAATCCAAATAAAGGTTCACAAGCTAAATATGAAGAACATCCCCATACCATACTCAACACCCTCCGCTCTTCACTGTTGGTGCTACACTTGATGACACATAAGGTTTCCCATGCATTTCTAACCCCAAACACTATACGGTACAGCGTGATTCATCAATCCATATCATTCGTTCGAGTCATCCACTGTCCAGTGGCGACGCTATTTATATCATCTGTTACTGCTTCTACACTGACGACACTCTATTCCCTGCCTCCTAGTGAGATCTAGTGGTTGATTCCGCATTACGTAGGCGAGCCCAGATAAACTTTATCAGAAAGTGTAGTTGCAGTACTTGTGATTTTGAACACTGCATTTGCTATAACAACCTGTATTTACTGTAGAAGGCAAGGAGAGTTTCTCCTCAGTACTATTACCGACCCTGAAAACTCCTGCAGCCGTCTTCCATTTTTTCATTACAATAGCGTTCCAGGCTTCATCTCCCTCTACATACTGATTGACGCATTCAAGTACCTCACACAATCACTTCACCTAGACATCGCCTGCTTCTGACGTTGACATAAATACCAGAACAGTCGATGTTAGTTGTGATTTGGTCTCTTTTCTGAGTTAAATGATCGCAGAAATGTTCACACTAACTCACATTTTGCCGGGTCTCTCTATTCGTAACAAATCCTAGAACTGATAAACTACACTGAAGCGCCAAAGAAAATGGTATAAACATACGTATTCAAATATAGATACATGGGAACAGGCAGAAAAAGGCGCTGTGGTCGGCAACGCCTACATAAGACAACAAGTGACTGGCGCAGTTGTTAGATCGGTTACTGCTGCTACAACAACAGGTTATCAATATTTAAGTGAGTTTGAACGTGGTTTTATAGTCGGCGCACGAGCTATGGAACACAGCATCTCCGAAGTAGCGATAATATGCAACTTCTGATTCTTCTAGATACGACACTGACATGTGAGACGTACCCTGTCTGTTCACCTGGATACATTCATGTCCAGAATTGCTACAGAATGGCTCCAGGAACACGCTTCCGAGTTTAAACACTTCCTCTGGCCACCCAACTCCCCAGACGTGAACATTATTGAGTATATCCGGGAAGTCCTGCATCGTGCTGTTCAGAAAAGATCTCCACCCTCTCGTACTCTTCCGGATTTGTGGACAGCCCTGCTGAACTCATGGTGTCAATTCCCTCCAGTAGTACTTCTGCAACACAGCTAGCTCTTTATTCCCATGAAGTAATGAGTGCTGTCGACAAGGGATCTCAGATCGATTACATATTCCTAGATTTCCAGAAGGCTTTTGATACCGTTCCTAACAAGCGACTATTAATCAAAGTGCGTGCATATGGAGTATCGTCTCAGTTATGTGACTGGATTCGTGATTTCCTCTCGGAGAGGTCACAGTTCGATAGATCATCGAGTAGAACAGAAGTGATATCTGGCGTTCCGCAAGGTAGTGTCATAGGCCCTCTGCTGTTCCTGATTTACATAAATGATCTGGGTGATAATCTGAGTAGCCCTCTTAGATTGTTTGCAGATGGCGCTGTAATTTACCGTCTAGTAAAATCATGAGACGATCAATTCCAATTACAAAATGATCTAGAGAGAATATCTGTATGGTGCGAAAAGTGGCAACTGGCACTAAACAAAGAAAAGTGCCAGGTCATCCACATGGGTACTAAAAGAAATCCGATAAATTTTGGATATACGACAAATCGCACAAATCTAAGGGCTGTCAATTCGACTAAATACCTAGGAATACAATTAGGAGAAACTTAAATTGGAAAGACCACATAGATAATATGGTCGGGAAGGCGAAACGAAGACTGCGCTTTGTTGGCAAACACTTAGAAGATGCGACAAACCCACTAAAGAGACAGCCTACATTACTCTTGTCCGTCCTCTGCTGGAATATTACTGCGTGGTGTGAGATCCTTACCAGGTAGGGTTGACGGAGGAAATCGAAAAAGTGCACAGAAGGGCAGCTCGTTTCGTGATATCGCGCAATAGAGGTGAGAGTGTCACTGATATGATACGCGAGTTTGGGTGGCAGTCACTGAAACAAAGGCGGTTTTTTTTGCGGCGAGATCTATTTACGAAATTTTAATCACCAAGTTTCTCTTCCGAATGCGAAAATATTTTGTTGACACCCACCTACGTAGGGAGAAATGATCATTATAATAAAATAAGAGAAATCAGAGCTCGAACGGAAAGATGCAGGTGTTCCTTTTTCTCACGCGCCATTCTAAAGTGGAATGATAGAGAAGTCTGCCAGGCACTTAAGTGTCAACTGCAGGGTAACAATGTAGATGTAGATATTAGTCGAATCTATGCCATGTCGTGCTGCGGCACTTCACGTGCTCGCGAGGGCGCTACACGATACTAGGCAGGTATACCATTTTTTTTTTTTTTTGTTCTTCAGTGTATTTTCTGCTGCTTGCGATATTATCCACCCCATTTAACAAGAAATTATTTTTAGGTTTCAATGCACTGATTCCTATCATATCTGTATAGAGCCTTTACATCAGCCATTTCAGATTTTATAGCCTCCACTCTCCAACCAATTCTACTAGAGTGACCACCAAAGATCGTTGGTCGAGTGGTTCCATCGTGAAAAGGTGAAAGCGCATTCTCAGCTGTGAGTCTTGGAAACGAGTACCAGCCACCATATCCACTGCACATTTCATCCCACAAACGCGTGTATAATGAAACTTACACACTTGAACAAGGTGGAAAGGTACTTAAATAGTAAATAAACTCCTGGATACTTGATAGTGATTACCGGACCGGGAGCATCGGTCCACCAATCAAGAAAAACAATACACACAAGTAATAAGAATACAAAATTAAACAAAGTATGTAACTGGAGGACTGGGAAAGATACTCTTTAATGACCGCAAGTGGCTGGTAGATTACCTTATCGGTGATATAGAGGTGTCGATGGTCCAGATGTGATTGTGGCGGCGAATTGCTATTCTAATTCCATACGACCTGACTGTCACAACTAAATAGCAACAAGATCACTAACTGTTTCTCCGAGTAACCAGTACCCTTTTATCAGCCTTTTAGTGTCTGTAGCATTCATTTAAACTGTCTCAGCATCTTGGTTGCAGAAGAACTGGGGGTTATTTAAACTTCAGTTTAGAAAGCGGAGTCAATCAAGCCCCACAGCTACATTTTCTTATTCTTTTTACGTGAAATCGGCGGTTGTACTTAATGAAACTTTTTCTTAAAATCAGTTACGCGCGTTGCCTCATGTCTGTAAAGGTGGTTACATAACTAAGTGAATAAGATGAAAATAATATTTATTTTAATTGAGTGGGGTCTCTATTGATCTCACTTTGTAACCGGAACTATACAACCGTGTATTTTTCAGAATACGGTTTCTCTTCGTTTCATTGCCAATACCGATGCCGCTAACATAAATATTTCAGTGTGTTCGTTGTCTCGAGCAAGAACAGCTACTGTTTTTCTGTCTTATTATTTGGCGTGGATATGAACGTTTGCAAGTGCCGTTTCTGTTAGTTAAATTAAAATGTCGGAAAGGTATCGTGACAGATATGAGCGAAATAACTCAGAGCATCTAACTGACACAGAATGACATTGAAGAACTAAATAATGAAAATGGATCACAATCATTAGAAAACGAGCATGTGTTAAGAGGAAGAAGAACAAATAGTAGGGTGAAACAGAGAAATGTTATGATGCAGATGATATTAATGAGACAACAAATGATAAAAATTATGTAAGTAAGAATGGAATATATTGGTCAAGAAATCCACTAAAATCAACACGTGGAACAGTTCGTAATGTTACTGTAGTGCTTCCAGGACCCACAGGACCACCTAGTGGAACTGAATCAGTAAGTGACGCTTTCATGTCATTCTTTAATGATAGTATTTTAAAAAGCCTGGTGGGATCTACCGACAAAAAGGATGAGGAATATTTATGAGGAATGCAAGGCATGCCCATGAGAAAAAGACTGAGTAAGCAACGAAAGGATAACGTTTTAAAAGCCAGGGCGTGGGACGTGAGGAGTTTGAACTTAGTAGGGTAGCTAGAAAATCTTAAAACCGAAATTCTAAGGCTGGATATAGATATAGTGGGGGTCAGTGAAGTGAAATGGGAAGAAGACAAGGACTTCTGGTCAGATTAGTGTATAGAGTAATATCAACAGCAGCAGAAAATGGCATAACGGGAGGAGGATTCGATATGAATAGGGAGTTGGAGCAGACAGAAAGTTATTGTGAACCGTACAGTGACAGGGTTCTTCTCATCAGAATTGACCGCAAACCGACACCCACTACGATAGTTCGGGTATACATTACAACGTCTCTAGCCGAAGATGAAGACACAGATAAAGTATATGAGGATATTGGGCGGGTAAATCGGAATGTAAAAATAGATAAAATCTAATACTATTTGGACATTGGAATGCTGTTGTAGAAGAATGAGAAGAAGAGAGCATTACAGGAGAATATGGGCTTTGTACGAGCAATGAGACAGAAGGAAGACTATTTGAGTTCTTCAATAAATTTCCGTTAGTAGCAGCGAATACTATGCTCAAGAGTCACAAGAGGAGCCTCCTCCTTAGAAAAGGCCGGGAGATACCGGAAGACTTCAGTTAGATTACATAATGGTCAGGCAGAGATTGTGAACTCAGATACCGGACAGTAACACATACCCAGGAGTAGAAATAGACTCACATCAGAATAGGAATTCCACTGTTAAATGCAGAGGAGAGCGCAAGTAGGTAAAATGAGTATATTGAAGGTCTCTATGGAGGCGAACACTAGTCTTATGACGTGATAGGAGAAGAAACAGTAGTCGATATAGAAGAGAGAGATTATCCGTTATTAGAGTCAGAATTTAGAAGAGCTTTGAAGGACATCGAATAATGTCGTAGGAGTAGATAAAATTCGATCAGAATATCTAAAATCACTGGCGGAAGTGGGGTCAAGGAAATTATTCACTTTAGTGTGTAGAGTGTATGAGTCCGACTTTCGGAAAAGCATCATGTACACAACTCTGAAGATTACAAGAGACGACAAGTGCGATAAATATAGCACAATCAGCTTAACAGTTCAATCATCCAAGTAGCTGACAAGAATAATATACAGAAGAATGGAAAAGAGAATTGAGAATGTGTTAGGTGGTGATCAGTTCGGCTTTAAGCAAAAGGAAAGGCAGCATAGTTGCTGTTGATAAAGGAAGTGAGACTAAAACAAACCAGGACATGTTCATAGGATCTGTCGACCTGGGAAAAGCGTTCTACAGTGCAATGTACTAAAAATTCTGAGTAAAATGGGGATAAGCTACATATAAAGACGGGTGTATACAATATGTGCAAGAACCAAGAACAAGCAATCAAAATGGAAGACCAAGAATAAGGTGCTCAGATTAAAGAGTGTGTAGAACAAGGAGGCAGTTTTTCGCTCCTACTGTTCATTCTATACATCGACGAAGCAATGACGAAGATAAAAGGGAGGTTCAAGAGTGGGATTAAAATTAAAGGTGAAAGGATATCAATGATAAGATTCGCGGACGACATTACCGTCTTCAGTGGAAGTGAAATAGAATTACAAGATCTATTGAATGGAACGAGCATTCTATAGAATATGATTTGAGAATAAATCCAAGAGAGATGAAAGTAATGAGAAGCAGCAAAAATGAGAACAGTGAGAAACTGCACATCATAAATGGTCATCACGAAGTGTTGTTGTTGTTGTTGTTGTTGTGGTCTTTAATCCTGAGACTGGTTTGATGCAGCTCTCCATGCTACTCTATCCTGTGCAAGCTTCTTCATCTCCCAGTACCTACTGCAACCTACATCTTTCTGAATCTGCTTAGAGTATTCATCTCTTGGTCTCCCCCTACGATTTTTACCCTCCACGCTGCCCTCCAATACTAAATTGGTGATTCCTTGATGCCTCAGAACATGTCCTACCAACCGATCCCTTCTTCTGGTCAAGTTGTGCCACAAACTTCTCTTCTCCCCAATCCTATTCAATACTTCCTCATTAGTTATGTGATCTACCCATCTAATCTTCAGCATTCTTCTGTAGCACCACATTTCGAAAGCTTCTATTCTCTTCTTGTCCAAACTATTTACCGTCCATGTTTCACTTCCATACATGGCTACACTCCATACAAATACTTTCAGAAATGACTTCCTGACACTTAAATCTATACTCGATGTTAACAAATTTCACGAAGTAGATGACGTTAAGGATTTGTTCTACGTAATCAGCAAAAAGCCATCATGATCGTAGCAAGGAGGACATTAAAAGCAGACTAGCACTGGCAAAAAAAGATATTCCTGACCAAGAAAGGTCTACTAGTCCCAAACATAGTCCCTGATTTGAGGAAGAAATTGCTGAGAATGTATGTTTGGAGCACAGCATCGTATGTTAGTGAGTCATGGACTGTGGGAGCACAAGAACAGAAGAAAATTGCAGCCACAGAAGAATGTTGAAAATTAGTTGGACCGATTAGGTAAGGAATGCGGAGGTTCTCCGGAGAATCGGCGAAGGAAGGTTAGTAGGAGACCTGTTACGCCATCACGGAATAACTTCCGTGGTACTAGACGGATTGGTACAGAGTAAAAACTGTTGATGAAGACAGAGATTGAAATACATCCAGGAAATAATTGAGGATGTAGGTTGCAAGTGTTATTCTGAGGTGACGAGATTGGCGCAGGAAAGGAATACGTGGCGAATAGCATCAAACAAGTTAAGAGATCGACAGGTAACAAAAAGAAAAGAGAGAGAGAGAGATAGCGGGAGGGAGGAAAAGTTCGAATACTGACATTGCCTTAAATTTCATATTTACATCAACAAAGAATGTGAGTGTGTCATTTAGTTAAAGCATTTTGTTACGTTTTGCGTTCACTTTCATTCAAATACTAGCTGTACCAGGCCACACTTTTCTGTGGCTCAGTCTGCTTAAGTGGAAAACAAGAAAAGAGAAAGCACGCTTCTAATAAGTATGGGAATGGGATACATATTCTTGTTTCCTCATTTCCCCAATTTCTGCTACTTCTGCCTCCCCCTTCTCTGTCCATTTGCTCCTCTTCCCCACACTCCGTCACCATCTCCTCCTGCCCCTCTCTATGTCAGTCTCCTCCCTCCTATTTTCTATGCCTATTTCCTCCCACCCTTCTCTGCGTCTCCTATCTTCCTTTCTCTGACCTGGAGCCCATTTTATTGTTATTGAAAACTGAGATTCTTTATTAGTATTATAACCATAAACCAGTAAGCCATAATTACACCTTTCCTGTTCACTAACAACGTATATATTGGAGAGATTATAACACACAACTTTGATGAAGAACCTGCTTGGTAAGAAAGAAACAATAGAATGATAAAAGCTGCTCTTCAACTGTGCTCTAGAATACTTGATGAGATAATGGTATAAAGAGAAGCCTAAAAAAATAATAACTGGGACAAAGAAAAAATGATAAAACCCTAAATGGTTTGGGATTCGCAGATGATGGTTCAAATGGCTCTGAGCACTATGGGACTCAACATCTTAGGTCATAAGTCCCCTAGAACTTAGAACTACTTAAACCTAACTAACCTAAGGACATCATACACACCCATGCCCGAGGCAGGATTCGAACCTGCGACCGTAGCAGTCCCGCGGTTCCGGACTGCAGCGCCAGAACCGCTAGACCACCGCGGCCGGCTTTCGCAGATGACTTGGCATTACTAGCTAATAATGTACAAGAAGCTAGAAAACAAATAATAAGCCCGCAAAATACACAGCAAAAGTAGGACTCCAGATATATTTCAAAAAGACCGAGACGGTGGTAACAGACCCGCAATTAATAGACAGCGTAACAGTAGATAAATGAAAAATTAAAATAGTGAAGTAGTTTAAATATCTTGGAGAGATTATATCACTCAACGTGGATGAAAAACCTGCTTTGCAAAATCGAACCAATAAAATGATAAAAACACAAATACTAAGATTGTCTACATATAATAAGAAAAATCTATCAATTCAAACAAAATTAACACTACTAGATGGTAGTTCAGCCAGAGACAACATACGCAAGCGAGACTCCTTGTAAAGTCACTGAGAGAAACAGAGTCGACAAAATACTAAAAGTAGAGAGCAGAATAAAAAATATCAGAAGGAAAGACAATGGCGGATAGTGCCGAATGAAGTAGTGTACAGGGAACTGGAGCCCATCACAGATACTATACGTAAAAAGAGCATTTCTTTCTCTGGCCACGTAATGAGGACACCATAAAACAGATTAGCAAGAAAAATAATGCAGAAACTGTGGACTCTGAAGCAACAAGTAGGATGTATCGAGGACATTAAAGAGGATGTGGGAGAACTAGATATAACCTTGGATGGTCTGCAAAACAAGACGGAAAATCTCAAAAAACTCGAAGACAAGAAAACAAGATTTAAATCAAAACTAGACAAATGACACACAATGAAAATGCTATTAACAGATGAGGAAAGACAAGAGAGATCAGAACGAAGGAAAAGATACTGGGCAGTTAAGAAAGAACGAAACATGCGCTTTCTGAAGAAGAGGACCAGGAAATGATTGACTAAAGTGGTCCAATGAGGCCGTAAAAGCAAATAACAATAATATTTTTCGATTATTTCCTTTTGAGAGAGAGATTAAACTTGAGTAGTCATGATTTCTTATGATTTCTTCTTCTTTCTTCGTTCTTCCCAAATTCTCTTCATACGTTCACTGTGTACTCTCTTGCATTCTTCCCACCATCTTTTTCCCGTTCTGTTCTCCGTATGTTCTTGTTTGAGTGTGTGTTTCTGTATGATGTTTCTAAACTTTTCTTTCTTTCTCTGTTGTTTATGTTGTCTTGTGTGACCCCCAGTTGTTTAATATCTTCTTCTGCTTCAGTGATCCACTTTGTCATGATTTTGCTCTTGTGTACTAGCTCAAAGATTTGTCTTGTGAACCTGCTTTTATTCATCCTGCTGATATGTCCATAAAATTTCATCCTTCTCTTTCTAGTGGTGTCTGTTATTATTTCTATGCCTTTGTAAATCTCTCTCGTTGGCCTCTTCATCCAAATTCCTTCCCGAAACACTGGTCCATATATTTTCCTCAGAATGTTTCTTTCCTGCCTTTCAATCTCTCTGATCTTAGCATGACCATGAATCACTGTAGTTTATGCAGCATAAAGTGCTTCTGGTAGAACTACTGCGTTGTTATGCGTTAGTTTTTCATTGACAGAAATAGAGCTCTTATGATAGTGATTCCAAGTGAGCTTATATGCCTTTTGTAATCTGGAGATTCTATCCTTATTGGCTATTGAGTTCAGTCCTGATGGTTGGATTATCTCTCCCAGATATCTGAAGTGGGTAACTTGTGACACTTTCCTGTATTGAGTAGTAATGGAGAGATTACTTACAGGTTTGATTTCCATATACTGAGTTTTCTCGTAGGAGATTTGTAGCCCAGTTTTCCATGAGATTTCGTGTAGTTTTTCCAACGCAAGTTTGGCCTCCTCTCTATTGTTCGTTAGAATGGCAAGATCGTCTGCGAAAGCCAGACACTTCACCCTAATTCTCTGCTTTCTTTAATCCCAATTGCTTTTATTTCCTTTTCGCATTTCCGCACAATTTTTTCCAGAACCATGTTAAACAGAAGGGAGGACATTCCATCTGCCTGGAGAATTTAACTTTGGAGGTTGTATCTGTTAATGCCTGTTGAATAATTTACCTTGTTTTCCTGTCAAACCTGAACTCGTCTAAGGTGTGAAATAATGTTTGTCTATCCATTGAATTGTAAACCTTTTTAAAATCGACAAAAGTTACCACAGTATTTCTACATCTTCTCATTTGCGAAATTGATTTTAAGTTCCATATCTGTTCCAAGCTAGCCGGCCGTGGTGGCCGAGCGGTTCTAGGCGCTACACTCTGGAACCGCGCGGCAGCTACGGTTGCAGGCTCGAATCCTGCCATGGGCATGGATGTGTGTGATGTCCTTAGGTTAGTTAGGTTTAAGTAGTTCTAAGTTCTAGGGGACAGATGACCTCATCAGTTAAGTCCCATAGTGCTCAGAGCCGTTTTTTGTTCCAAGCAAGACTGATCTTTGCGAAACCCTGCCTGATACTCCCCTATTAACGGGTCCGCTTGTTCCTCTAGTCTGTTCAACAGGGCTTTTGAAAGAATTTTGTATATTACAGGGAGTAGTGAAATTCCCCTGTAATTATTTAGATCGGTTTTTGCACCTTTTTGATGGATGCAAATTTCCGCTTTGCAAGTATTTGTTCAGTTTCCCAAATATTTGATATAATTCTGTGCGTTTCTTGTATGAGATCATTGTCATTTCATTTTCATACTTCTGCTATGATTCCGATATATACAGGGTGAGTCACCTAACGTTACCGCTGGATATATTTCGTAAACCACATCAAATACTGGCGAACCGATTCCACAGACCGAACGTGAGGAGAGGGGCTAGTGTAATTGTTTAATACAAACCATACAAAAATCCACGGAAGTCTGTTTTTTAACACAAACCTACGTTTTTTTAATGGAACCACGTTAGTTTTTTAACACATCTGAACATATAAACAAATACGTAATCAGTGCCGTTTGTTGCATTGTAAAATGTTAATTACATCAGGAGATATTCTAACCTAAATTTGACGCTTGAATACCACTCCTCCGCTGTTCGATCATGTGTATCGGAGAGCACTGCAACATACATCTCGTTTCTACAGAACGATCTGCCAACGTTGTTCGAAAATGTCCCACTGGAAACGCATCGACGTATGTGGTATCAGCATGATGGTGCACCTGCACATTCCGCAATTAACACTAGGCTGACCCTTGACAGGATGTTCGACGGGCGTGTCATAGGACGTGGATGATGCATAAATTGGCCAGCCCGTTCTCCTGATCTTACACCTCTCGACTTCTTCCTGTGGGGTACGTTAACGGAGAATGTGTACCGTGATGTGCCTACAACCCCAGAGGATATGAAACAACGTGTTGTGGCAGCCTGCGGCGACATTACACCAGATGTACTGCGGCGTGTACGACATTCATTACGCCAGAGATTGCAGTTGTGTGCAGCAAATGATGGCCACCACATTGAACATCTATTGGCCTGACATGTCGGGACACACTCTATTCCACTCCGTAATTGAAAACGGAAACCACGTGTGTACGTGTACCTCACCCCTCATGGTAATGTACATGTGCGTCAGTGAAAAAATACCAATAAAACGGTGTTAGCATGTGGACGTAATGTGCTGTTCCAGTCTCTTCTGTACCTAAGGTCCATCACCGTTCCCTTTGGATCCCTACGTAATTCGGTGCTCTCCGATACACACGATCGAACAGCGGAGGAGTGGTACTCAAGCGTCAACTTTAGGTTACAATATCTCCGGATGTAATTAACATTTTACAATGCAACAAACGGCACTGATTACGTATTTGTTCAGATGTGCTAACAAAACTAACGGGGTTCCACTTAAAAAACGTAGGTTTGTGTTAAAAAACATACTTCCGTGCATTTTTGTATGGTTTGTATTAAACAATTGCACTAACCCCTCTCCTCACGTTCGGTCTGCGGAATCGGTTCGTCAGTGTTTGATGTGGTTTACGAAATATATCCAGCGGTAACGTCAGGTGACTCACCCTGTATATACAGAGTCGTCCATTGATAGAGTCCGGGCCAAATATCTCATGAAATACGCATCAAACGAAAAAACTACAAAGAACGAAACTTGTCTATCTTGAAGGGGGAAACCAGACTGCTCTATGGTTGACCCGCTAAATGGCGCTGCCATAGGTTAAACGGATATCAACAGCGTTTTTTTAAATGGGAACCCTATTTTTTATTACATATTCGTGTAGTACGTAAAGAAGTACGAATGTTTTAGTTAGAGCACTTTTTTCGGTTTGTGATAGATGGCGCTTTAATAGCCACAAACGGATATGTACGTGGTATCATCACGTAATATTCCGCCAGTGCAGACGGCATTTGTTTCGTGACACATTACCCGTGTTAAAATAGAACGTTACCAAATGCGGAAAAGGTCGATATCGTGTTGATGTATGGCTATTGTGATCAAAATGCCCAATGGGCGTGTGCTATGTATGCTGCTCGGTATCCTGGACGACATCATCCAAGTTTCCGGAGCGTTCTCCGGATAAGTACGTTATTTAAGGAAACAGGAAGTGTTCAGCCGCATGTGAAACGTCAACCACGACCTGCAACAAATAGTGATGCTCAAGCAGGTGTTTTAGCTGCTGTCGCGGCTAATCCGCACATCAGTAGCAGACAAATTGCGCGAGAATCGGGAATCTCAAAAACGTAGGTGTTGATAATGCTACATCAACATCAATTGCCCCCCTACCATATTTCTATGCACCAGGAATTGCATGGCGACGACTTTGAAACGTCGTGTACAGTTCTGCCACTGGGCAAAAGAGAAATTACGTGACGATGACAGATTTTTTGCACGCGTTCTATTTAGCGACGAAGCGTCATTCACCAACAGCGGTAATGTAAACCGGCATAATATGATAATGGGAAACGGAAAATCCATGATGGCTGCGGCAAGTGGCATATCAGCGACCTTGGCGGGTTAATGTATCGTTGCGGTATTAAGGGAGGAAGGATAATTGGCCCCCATTTTCTTGATGGCAATCTAAATGGTGCAATGTATACTGATTTCCTACGTAATGTTCTACCGATGTTACTGCAAGATGTTTCACTGCATGACAGAATGGCGATGTACTTCCAACATGATGGATGTCCGGCACATAGCTCGCGTGCGGTTGAAGCGGTATTGAATAGCATATTTCATAACAGGGTGATTGGTCGTCGAAGCACCATACCGTGGCCCGCACGTTCATCGGATCTGAAGTCTCCGGATTTCTTTCTGTGGGGAAAGTTGAAGGATATTTGGTATCGTGATCCACCGACAACGCCTAACAATATGCGTCAGCGCATTGTCAGAGCATGTGCGAACATTACGGAAGGCAAACTACTCGCTGTTGAAAGGAACGTCGCTACACGTATTGCCAAATGCATTGAGGTTGACGGACATTATTTTGAGCATTTATTGCATTAATGTGGTATTTACAGGTCATCATGCTGTAACAGCATGCGTTCTCAGATATGGTAAGTTCATTATGGTACATGTATCACATTGGAACAACCGAAATAAAATGTTCAAACGTACCTACGTTCTGTACTTTAATTTAAAAAACCTACCTGCAACCAACTGTTCGTCTAAAATTGTGAGGCATATGTTAGAGACTATTACAGCGCCATCTACCACAAAGGGAAAAAAGTGGTCCAACTAAAACATTCATATTTCTTTACGTACTACACGAATATGTAAAAAAAATGGCGGTTCCTATTTAAAAAACGCAGTTGATATCCATTCGACCTATGGCAGCGCAATCTAGCGGGCCAACCATAGCGCCATCTGGTTTCCCCCTTCAAGCTAGACAAGTGTCGTTCTTTGTAGTTTTTAGTTTGACGCTTATTTCGTGACATATTTGGCCCGGTCACGATCAATGGACCACCATATATATATATACATATATTCTAGACGCTTCAGTCCGGAACAGCGCTGCTGCTACGGTCGCAGGTTCGAATCCTACTTCGGTCATGGATGTCTACGATGTCCTTACGTTAGTTAGGTTTAAGTAGTTCTAAGTCTAGGGGACTGATGATCTCAGATGCTAAGTCCCACATTGCTGACAGCCATTTGAACCACCATCAATCTCATGTCGTGGCAATAGCGCCCATTCTTCCTGCAGAACTGCTCGAAAGTCTGGCTGGTGGATGCAACCTGTCTCCTTGAGCGTGCGAGACATGCTCCAGGGCATTCAGATCGGAAGAGTGAGTAGGCTAAGCCATGTGTACAGTATCTTCCGTTTCCAAGAACACATCAACCACCAATGCTATATGAGGTCGAGCACTATCTTCCATCAGTATGATGTCTGGATCTAGAACAAATCACGAAAACCGCAAATGAGGTCCCAAGATCTCGTCACGTAGTTAAACCTAGTCGAGTCACCTGTACACTTTCTTGAAGAGGTGTTCGAGTGGTCAACATAATTCCTGCCCACAACGTCAGAGATCCTCCACGACATCGGTCTCTTTCCACATTGTTTGGATCCCGAAATCTTGTTCCATATTCCCTACAGATGTGAATCTGTCGAGAATCACTCTCCAGAGCAAATCGCGACTCGTTTGTGAAATGAACACTGGTCCACTGCTCGACCGTCCAGCTGGCACGTTGATGACTCCACTCTTGACGTTCCCTTCTGTGAAGACGCGTCAGTAGTACATATACAGCAGGTCTCCGGCTGCAAAGGCCACTCTGCCGAAGCCTTCTGTACACCGTTTGCATCGATGCAGCACATCCAGTGGGCGCTGCGGGGTCAGATGTTGCGGTACAGTACTAAGGTGTTACGTTCGTACCCTTAGAGCCAAATAACAGTCCCCTCTTTTTCTGTTACACGTGGTCGGCCCTGCCCTAGTCTTTGACACTCAGTTTCGGTCCCTATAAAATGTCGCCACATCCGAAGATCAACAGAATGGTTCACATTAAGCCACATCAGTTTGTGACTGTCCTGCTTCCATTCTTCCTATGGTCTTCCAGCGCAGGGAGTCTGTAGGCGTCTTCTCTGTGGCTGGGTACACAGCGATTTGGATGTGGGACTATCCGACTAACAACCTCGTTTAATAGGTACCGTGACGTCATCGTCGGCGTGGTTGTCCGTTGACTGCAATGCCATCTTCCGTGCAGAACACGTTCTTAGGGGCATCTGTTGATAGTTTGTATAATTGAACGCTAATTAGTCACAGAACGGGAAAATAGCGTTTTCTTGCTTTAATTTTTGACACAAGTATATATATATATATATATATATATATATATATATATATATATATATATGTGTGTGTGTGTGTGTGTGTTAGTTTAGCTAAACGATTATTACAGTAAGGTGTAAATCGGAAAGGTATGTTTTGAGATTTTTGCTAACAAAAGTTCCGCTTTCGCTTAATGTTTTATGTATACATATTTATATCATCATCATCATCATCATCATTTAAGACTGATTATGCCTTTAAGCGTTCAGTCTGGAGCATAGCCCTCCTTATACAGTTCCTCCATGACCCCCTATTCAGTGCTAACATTGGTGCCTCTTCTGAAGTTAAACCTATTACTTCAAAATCATTCTTAAACGAATCCAGGTACCTTCTCCTCGGTCTGCCCCGACTCCTCCTACCCTCTACTGCTGAATCCATGAGTCTCTTGGGTAACCTTGCTTCTCCCATGCGTTTAACATGGCCCCACCATCTAAGCCTGTTCGCCCTGACTGCTACATCTATAGAGTTCATTCCCAGTTTTTCTTTGATTTCCTCATTGTGGACACCCTCCTGCCATTGTTCCCATCTACTAGTACCTGCAATCATCCTAGCTACTTTCATATCCGTAACCTCAACCTTGTTGATAAGGTAACCTGAATCTACCCAGCTTTCGCTCCCATACAACAAAGTTGGTCGAAAGATTGAACGGTGCACAGATAACTTAGTCTTGGTACTGACTTCCTTCTTGCAGAAGAGAGTAGATCGTAGCTGAGCGCTCACTGCATTAGCTTTGCTACACCTCGCTCCCAGTTCTTTCACTATGTTGCCATCCTGTGAGAATATGCATCCTAAGTACTTGAAACCGTCCACCTGTTCTAACTTTGTTCCTCCTATTTGGCACTCAATCCGTTTATATTTCTTTCCCACTGACATTACTTTCGTTTTGGAGATGCTAATCTTCATACCATAGTCCTTACATTCCTGGCTCTGAAATATTACTTTGCAAACTTTCCATCGAATCTGCCATCACAACTAAGTCATCCGCATATGCAAGACTGCTTATTTTGTGTTCACATATCTTAATCTCACCCAGCCAGTCTATTGTTTTCATTATATGATCCATAAATAATATGAACAACAGTGGAGACAGGTTGCAGCCTTGTCTTACCCCTGAAACTACTATGAATCATGAACTCAATTTACCGTCAACTCTAAATGCTGCCTGACTATCCATGTAAAGACCTTTAATTGCTTGCAAAAGTTTGCCTCCTATTCCATAATCTTGTTCAACAGACAATAACTTCCTCCTAGGAACCCGGTCGTATGCCTTTTCTAGATCTATAAAGCATAGATACAATTCCCTGTTCCACTCATAACACTTCTCCATTATTTGCCGTAAGCTAAAGATCTGGTCCTGACAACCTCTAAGAGGCCTAAACCCACACTGATTTTCATCCAATTGGTCCTCAACTAATACTCGCACTTTCCTTTCAACAATATCTGAGAATATTTTACCCACAACGCTGATTAAAGAGATACCTCTGTAGTTGTTACAATCTTTTCTGTTTCCATGTTTAAAGATTGGTGTGATTACTGCTTTTGTCCAGTCTGATGGAACCTGTCCCGACTCCCAGGCCATTTCAGTTATCCTGTGTAGCCATTTAAGACCTGACATTCCACTGTATTTGATGAGTTCCGACTTAATTTCATCCACCCCAGCCGCTTTATTGCACTGCAATCTATTGACCATTTTTTCCACTTCCTCAAATGTGATCCTATTTCCATCATCATTCCTATCCCTTTCTACCTCGAAATCTGAAACATTACTGATCGCATTTTCACCTACATTGAGCAACTCTTCAAAATATTCCCTCCATCTGCCCAAGGCATCCACAGGATTCACCAGCAGTTTTCCTGACCTGTCCAAAATACTTGACATTTCCTTCTTACCTCCCTTTCGAAGACTGCTAATTACACTCCAGAATGGTTTTCCAGCACCTTGACCCATAGTATCCAACCTGTTTCCAAAGTCTTCCCACGATTTCTTCTTGGATGCTGCAATTATCTGTTTGGCTTTGTTTCTTTCTTCAACATAACTTTCTCTGTCTACCTGGGTTCTGGTATGTAGCCATTTTTGATACGCCTTCTTCTTCCCTTTACAGGCTGCCTTGACTGTATCATTCCACCAAGCTGTTTGCTTCATGCTACTTTTACACACTACTGTTCCAAGACATTCTTTAGCCACTTCTAGTACTGTGTCACTGTACCTTGTCCATTCCTTTTCCAATGACTGTAATTGACTGCATTCAATTAACTGGTACCTTTCTGAGATCGCTGTTATGTACTTGTGCCTAATTTCCTTATCCTGAAGTTTCTCCACTCTTATCCTCCTACATATGGACCTGACCTCCTGCACTTTCGGCCTCACAATCCCAATTTCACTGCAGATTAAATAATGATCAGTGTCATCAAAGAATCCCCTGAATACACGTGTGTCCCTCACAGCCTTCCTGAATTCCTGATCTGTTATTATATAGTCCCCTGCCTTCCCAAGTATACCGGTGAATGTTCTTATGTTTAAAAAAAGGAGTTTGTGATTACTAAGCCCATACTGGCACAGAAATCCAAGAGTTGTTTCCCGTTCCTGTTGGCCTCCATATCCTCTCAAAATTTACCCACAACCTTTTCATACCCTTCTGTTCGATTTCCAATCCTGGCGTTAAAATCACCCATGAGCAGAACACTGTCCTTGTCCTTTACTCTAACAACTACATCACTGAGTGCCTCATAAAAACTATCCATCTTATCTTGATCTGTCCCTTCACAATGCGAATATACTGACACAATCCTAATTTTCTTGCTAGACACTGTCAAATTTATCCACATCAGTCGCTCGTTTACATACCTTATTGCAACTACGCTGGGTTCCATTTCTTTCCTGATGTAAAGCCCTACACCCCATTGTGCTATTCCTGCTTTGACTCCTGACAGGTAGACCTTGTATTCTCCCACTTCCTATTCTTTCTCACCCCTTACCCGAATGTCACTAACAGCTAAAACGTCCAGCCCCATCTTACTTGCAGCCTCTGCCAGCTCTACCTTCTTCTCAGAGTAGCCCCCATTGATATTAATAGCTACCCATCTCATTACCATTTGTTTGCCAAGTCGTATCTTAGGAGTCCCTGGTTTGTCAGTTAGAGGTGGGACTCCGTCACCTCCAAAGGTCCAAGCCATTTTGCTCTGATTGTTGCCAGCATCATATTTAAAGTACCAGGGAAGCAGGTTGCTAGCCTTACTTGCCCCGAGTCCCATTAGGTTTTACCCCTAACGGCTGAGGGACTAACCGGTGGATTTAGTAGTCTTTGCCGCATGAGCACAAAGGTGACCACGACTCAGAATATGTCCGAGATGCCCAGCCTTCTTCCAAAGTAACTGGTATCCCGACTGTCGGGACCACTTACTTGGCCACTCGTACGTTGCCCGTGGTTCATGAACTAGGACATGACTACAGGAACCCACACCATGAACCACCATATTTATATACTACATGAATTAAATATATAAATATATTAAATTGTTAGGCAAATAATAAGACGCCCATATAGTAATTCAACATTGCGGCAAACTTTCAAAGCAAACCGTCCAGAAGTTTCGAAGGTCAACAGTTTTGAGCAAATCAACATTTAAATTTTCATAACGTTCCCCTTTTACAACATATTATATATATAGCACGAGGCGTTCCAGTAGGTATATAAAACACGAGAGTACTCAAATGCCGTGTTGTGTCAAAATTCTGATTAGAAGAAGAAATGAACATTTACGTTTGTACTTATTTACAAACTACAATGCTCCTAATCGCAGATCTGCGAAAATTTCTGACGGAATGCTTTGAAATTTTCATAGAAGGTTGGAGTTGGATAAGCCTGTGTTTGTGTATTTTATATACCTAGTTTTTAGTGTTTCTAACGTATAATACACACACATATATGAAATAAGTACCTAAAACACGCCTGTATTAGAATGCAACGTTGTGCGAGAATTTCAAAGCAATCAGTCCAGAATTTTCGGAGATTAACGGTTTTGAACAAACCAACATTTAAATTTTTATAACATTTCCACTTTTACATACTGCATATAAAAACCCGAGAGGATTCGAGTGAAGTGCTTTGTCAAAATCCGAAAGCAATCAGTGAAGAAGAAACGAACGTCTATGTTTGTAGTTATATACGAACTGTAATACTCTCAATCGCAGATCCCCGAAAGCTTGGGATGAAAGGCTTTGAAATTTTGACATAACGTTGGGGTTGGATACTTGGATACGCGTGTATTTTTACATACCTATCTTTTAGTGTTGGTAATATATAATTTATAAATTAAGTAGCAGGGGAACATTATAATATATACGAAATACGTACCTAACACATGCCTATGTGAGAATGCAACGTTGTGCTTAAATTTCAAACCAATCGATCAAGAATTATCTGAGATACACTGTTTTTAAGAAAAGAAAATTAATATACCGTTTTTTTTATAGAGATGTATTACTGTTATTGTATGGGGTCCCATTTGACTCCTTTTAGTAGATGCTTTTGATGACAGGACGTGGTTAAAATCTCGGGCTTTGAAGAAAATTGCCAACCACTCGGGGCACTCGCGTTTTCGTCGCCGACGTACCTACTCTTATTTGCACAGTTTTCAGCAGGTTGCTCAATTTTTATGTTAGGTTCCCAGGCACTGGCTTCTTCTAAAGTCCTGAGCCGAATTTCAGGTGTCTCTCTTTTGCGTTCATGCTAGTAGGACCATTCAGACTTAGCGCTGAAGTCGCCTTTACAGTATAGAATTTTGTCTGGGAGAAGCCTTTCTAACTTCTACTTTAACTTCAGTTTCGACCCACAGAAATTAAAGACGATCCCTCTATACCTGGGGCAGCGATGGTATCGGATATCTCTCTCTCGATTTCGCAACACAAACAAAATCAGGAATCAAATTATACTCAGAATTAATTACTTCTTATCGAAATAATGTTGCTAACCTCAAAGGCTTGATCATCTCCAGTTAGAATAATTCTCGCAGGGTGGCAGTCGTTTGCTACCCTCAACGCAATCTAATTATCACTGAGCGAGTGAAACTGACGAAAGGTCGAGGGATTTACATTTTTAAGACATATAATAAATACTATACTCTCATAATATCTGGCTTGGCATCATATTTTCGTGACAGTGAACATTTGGATTACCGTAATCACGGTAATTTCATTAGCATTGAGCAATAAGCAATTTGTATAGTTCGTAGTTACCTCGGTGAGATGGCCACAATAACGGCTAAACAAATATGTCCCATGCCGGTTATTCACACTCATGCAACAAAACTCAACACTTCCCCCCGGGAATCTGTCAGTAATTTATAGTAATATATTAAAGAGGTATTTTAAACATAGCTGCGCAACAGCAACGGTTCCACGTAATAAGACTAAAAACAGCCGACCAGTTGCAATGGATAAAGAAATCTTTACCTAGGTTTCGGCAGATTTAAATCTGTCTTCTTCAGAAGGCGGCAATTTTACATAAATATGGAATGATGTATCATCGTCGTTTTTACAATTATCTGCATAGATCCATTAGTCTAAATTAAAATATAGCCCTGAAAATAGGGTTTGTCATGTAAATAAAAATTAGTACATGGATGTCCATTGGAACTGGTCGGCTGTTTTTAGTCTTATTATATTAAAGAGGAATATGTTAAAAATAAAAAACAAATGTCATTACTTGAAGGAAGTAAATAATTATGCGCAGCAGGCCGGGGTGACCGAGCGGTTCTAGGCGCTACAGTCTGGAACCGTGTGACCGCTACGGTGGCAGGTTCGAATCCTGCCTCGGGCTTGGATGTGTGTGATGTCCTTAGTTTAGTTAGGTTTAAGTAGTTCTACGTTCTAGGGGACTGATGACCTCATAAGTTAAGTCCCATAGTTAAAAAAACAAAAAAAAAACAAAAAGAAAAAATGCGCACTCTTATATGTTCACAATGATACATATTCCTTAACAGGAAAGGTGGAAAAATAAGGAAGGAAGTGACACAAGAAAAATGATGGAAATCACATCAATAACACATTGTAATTTATACCAGTTCCTCCAGATTCTGAAATATTATGGATTCATATCTTATTAATAAGACTCTTTTCTTGTCATTAACGTCTCACTTTATGATTGATTCATTGTATTTAGTAAAAGTAATATTACTAGAAGAAGGAAAAGTACTGATATGTCGTTGTATATTCCAAGATTTCCGAAAAGTATTTGACACGTTAACCCTATGGAGACTGTCAACGAAGGTAGGAGCATGTGGAATAGGTTCCCAGATATGCGAGTGGCTGTAAGACTCGTTAAGTAATAGAACCCAGCTTGTTGTCCTAGACGGCGAGTGTCCATCAGATACGAGGGTATTACTTATCAAGGGAGCCCCAGAGAAGTGTAATAGGACCACTATGATCTTCTATATACATAACTGGCTTGACGGACAGGGTGCTCAGCAGTCTACGGTTGTTTGCTGTTGTGTGCAGGAAGGTGTCGAAGACGAGTGACTGAAAGACGACACAAAAAGAATTAGATGAAATTTATAGTTGGCGTGATGAATATCGCCTGGTTCTGAATGTGGCAGAATGTAGGCTGATGTGGATGAGTAGGAAAACCAAACGCTAATGCTCGAATTCGTAGTGTCCTGCTTCGTCTCGTCATTTAAATGTCTGGATGTATTGTTGGAATGTTGGAAAGCGATGTGAAATCATGTGAGTAATGTGGTAGGAAAGGGAATGGCCGGCCGTTGTGGCCGAGCGGTTCTAGGCGCTTCAGTCCGGAACCGCGCTGCTGCTACGGTCGCAGGTTCGAATCGTGCCTCGGGCATTGATGGTGTGATGTCCTTATTTAGTTAGGTTTAAGTAGCTCTAAGTCTAGGAGACTGATGACCTCAGATGTCAAGTCACATAGTGCTTAGACCCATTTGAATCTGAAGGCGAATGGTCGACTTGGTTTACTGGGAGAATTTTAGGAAAAGTGGTTGATCTGTAAAGGAGACCGTATATAAGACGCCAGTTCGACGTAATATTGAATTCAGCTCAAGTGTCTGGGACCAGCGCCAGGTCGGATTAAAAGATGACATCGAAGCAACTAGGAGGTGGGCTGCTAGATTTATTACCGGTAGGGTCGAGTAACACGCAAATGTTACGGAGACGCTTCGGGGACTTAAATGGAAATCCCTGGAGGGAAGGCGACGTTCTTATCAAAGGACACTATTGAGAAAATTTAGAGAACCGTAATTAGAAAAAAAAAGTGCAAATGTGTGTGAAATCTCATGGGACTTAACTGCTAAGGTCACCAGTCAAAAAAAATGGTTCAAATGGCTCTGAGCACTATGGGACTCAACAGCTTAGGTCATAAGTCCCCTAGAACTTAGAACTACGTAAACCTAACTAACCTAAGGACATCACACACACCCATGCCCGAGGCAGGATTCGAACCGGCGACCGTAGCAGCCCTGCGGTTCCGGACTGCAGCGCCAGAACCGCACGGCCACCGCGGCCGGCGGTCACCAGTCCCTAACCTTACCCACTAGTTAACCTAAATTATCCTCAGGACAAACACACACACCCATGCCCGAGGGAGGACTCGAACCTCCGCCGGGACCAGCCGCACAGTCCATGACTGTAGCTCCTTAGACCACTCGGCTAACGTAATTAGAAGCTCACAACTGAACGATCGTGCTGCCGACGACATACATTTCGCGTTAAGGACGACGGAGATAAGATACGAGAAATTAGGACTCATTCGGTGTCATATAGGCAGTGGATTCTCCGTCGATCTTTCTGCGAGTGGAATAGGAAAGGAAACGAGTAGTAATGGTACAGGGTACCCTGCAATACGCACCATACGGTACCGTGCGAGAACGTGTGTAGGAGTAGATGTAGATGTAGTTATACCGTCGGATAACGTGGCATCACAACACGAAACTGGTGGAGAATGCTGAAAATATTGAAAATCTCGGGTTTCCTGACCTGTGTTTCGTCCGTTTGGGACTATTCCAACAAAACTTTTTAGTCATTAAAAGAAACGACTGTGTGAAGAAATCGCTTTAATGAAGGGCAAGGACCTTAATAAGTTTAAATCTAGAACTGCAAAGTATGAAAAAAGAGCAAAATATTCTGTGTTATCTCACTAAGATTTCGAGCTGCAGTAGGTGACATTAAGACGCATTATAAATATGTTTGCGCGATACGAGGGAGAGCAACGACCGGCTTGTGAAGCTGCGGTGGTGACGGTGGTGGCGGGGCGTTGTAAAACGCGATGAGGCGGAAGACGCTGCAAGGGCCAGCCACGGGGGGGCGGCCGTGCGATTTATAAGGCAGAGGGCACTAAACGACGGCCCGGACGCTCTGTGTATGCAAATCTGGCCACGGGCGCGTCTGCGAGGCAAGGCGGCGGCGCTGTTTTATCGCGGGAAACTGGTCCGCCACTAAAACGTACCGGCTTAAAATGCTTTACTGTGCGCTCGCCGACTGCGTCCGCACCAGCTTTGTCGCCGAAAATCTATTCTTCGCGAGTTCACGAGTCGTGATTTGGCATTTCTAATGGTGTGTACATCGCAGAGTTCCGCTGAAGAGGCCCATAAGGTATAGAGCCATTGAGACAATTTCGATACACACACATTTTCAGCATTCGGTAGATTTCAGCTATCAGACGACAACCATTTAGCTAGAGGTGGGTCGCATTTCTTTTTACCGAAACGCTCTGGTGTAACAGATACAAATTTTGTTACTTGTGAGTCCTCAGATACTACGAATTTCCTACAACTAGCCGAATTTGTAATCTTAATACAGGGTGCTAGTGGTATAAGTGCAGATATCGTGATATTTGGTACCTTTATATGTACCAACCTCAATGGGTTGATTGTGTTTTCTCTGCATGTAACAATATTCCCACAAACACATAACGTAATTTGCTACCTGATGGTGTCTGCACGGTCGTACTGCGCCACTAAGTTGATTGTGCTTGTCAGTGTAGACTAACCAGTTTGCGTCCACACTTAAACAGCTGACCTGCTGCCAGGGCAAAATACGCATTAATGGCTTGCTCTTGCCGCGTGTACTTGGAGGTACTAACAAAGTTCAAAACATGCTACTCCCAGTAGCTGTAATTATTAGTCTGAAAATGAAGTAACTACTAATGTTGTTCAGTACACTGTCCTCAGTCACCAATAAAAGTAACTGCACTCACGCTATTAACATCTGTCGCTGTAGTTTCGTTTGTTAAGGTATGAGAAGGTTATGAGGAATTATCTATGGCTGACAATATGGCTCAGTAGTGTTGTCCGAAACACTGCTCCCCACATGAACTGCAAGCACTTGTTCTATAGTGCTCCCGGGACACTATTGTTCGATGTCCGATGTGAAACGAAGTTGTTCATAATTTATTCTGCAGAGTATAAAGATGACAAATTGTCTGTCTCGTATAGGGTGAGGCAATTGAAAGTACTTTTTGATTTCTGAGTTTTAATTTCACCATCGGAACTTTTCATTTAAATGATTTGGTATTTATTGTTCGTCAATGGTTAGTCGTTACAGAGTCTGTCTTTGGAGACAATATAGCCCCTTACCCTACCTAACCAGAACGTAACATTCAAGCTTAACAAGAGGTATGCTATATAATAACCATCATACAGAGTTCTGATTACCAGTAAGGGGAGAACTCATTATTCCGTTTAACATCAATTATAATTTCGTTGCTTTATTTCAAGGACCGCTGAGTATGGTTCATGAAAGATGTCCACGGGAAAAGTTGTTGTTGTTGTGGTCTTCAGTCCGAAGACTGATACGAAGCAACTTTCCGTGCATCTCTGCCCTGTTCCAGTCTCTTCATCTCGGAATAGCTACTGTTAACTTACATCCTTCTGAATCTGCTTGCTGTATTCATCTCTTGGTCTCGTTCTACGATTTTTACCTCATACACTTCCCTCCAGTGGCAAATTTCTGATCGCTTGATGTCTCAGAATGGGTCCTGTCAAATGATTCCTTTTTCTAGTCACGTTTCTCTTCTCCCTAATTGTATTCATTACCTCATTAGTTACGTGATCTAGAGGTTATAGTAGCTATTGTTCTACTGGCTACTAGACTGTACGATTGTAGGTCAGATTAATAATTTTTGGAAGAGGGATACTTTACCAGCTTCAGAAAGTTAAAGTCTTTAGCTGATGCTGGATAAATACCCTTTTGCAGAATTTTACCAGTACGTCGATACACGATTTTTGATTATATCATAAAAACTGCTGGTCAGAGGACTGGAAAGACCAATGACAATATGAAACACTATAAACCAGTAGCAACCAAACTACTGACTCTCTCGTTTCTGAAATTGTACAGAAGTTAAATAAACAGATACTTGTAAAGCGAATCTGGTGTTGATATGCCGACTGGTATCATAAGTTTTCAATGTCTTGGTGTCCGACCCGAGTAGCTGAATCGTGTAAAAAAAAACGTCCATTTATTTACATTTCCCAGAAATATTTACTTTTGTATAGGTCTTATATAAAAAAAGTTGGTAGAGAAAAAAAAATGGTCAGCGTGATGGACTGCCGTCCTAAGGGGCCTGGGTTCGATTCCCGGCTGGGTTGGGGATTTTCCCCGCTCAGGGACTGGGTGTTGTGTTGTCTTCATCATCATTTCATCCCCATCCGGCGCGCAGGTCGCCCAATGTGGCGTCGAATGTAATAAGACCTGCACCAAGGCGGCTGGACCTGACCCATCAGGAGCCTCCTGGCCAATGTCGCCAAATGCTCATTTCCATTTCCACAGGTTTGGTGATCACCGTGGACGCTCCCATGCTGGTTACAAGGTTATTAAGGATTTCTTGAGGTAGGACTTTCCATCCCTCCATTAGTGCGATTGACAGCTGCTGGATGGTCGTTGGTACTCGTGGACATGCTACAACACGTCCCCCCAACGCTCCCCACATGTGCTCGATGTGATTTAAGTCGGGTAAACGGGCTGGTCGAATATCTCCTCGTTGCAAGAGCTCCTCCACCTGCGCAGTTTGATACGATCCAGCACTGCCACCCGTGAAAATTAAATCAGTGGAGAATGCATCCTTACAAAGACGCACATGGTGAAGGACTGCAGCGTCACAGTAACATAGACGGGTGGGTGTACCGTGTTCAGAGATCCGGAGGTCAGTATACCTGTCCAGAATTATGCTTCCCTACACCATGACACTTAGACCACCAAAACGACCAGGTTCACCAATATTTCCGGGTGCATTTCATGTACCCACTTCTCGCCATATGAACATACGTCGAGAATTTCTACTCAGACTGAATCTGCTCTCCTCTGAGAAGAGCACGTAACCCCACTCCGCATTCGTCCAATCCTCATGCTCTTGCCACTCCAAAACGGCACTGCCGATGAGCGGATTTTACTCAAACACAACGTACTGGTCGCCTGGCAAAAAGGCCACCTCCATGTAGTCGTCGTGCCAATGTGGACCGCGAGATTGCACGCCTTCAGTTTTGTTAAACGCGATTGAAATTGCATCTGGTGTTTCATGTGGATCCTTTCTTGCCTAGTGGAGTCCGCGTCTGGCCATCCTCATTTTGGTTGTTGCACATGTGGGTCACTGTGCTTAAATCGCTTCCGGCAAATACAGGGAAAAAATGGTCAGTGCGACAGAATTTCAATCCTAAGAGCCCGGATTCGATTCCCGGCTGGGTCGTAGATTTTCTCCGCTCAGGAACTGGGTGTTGAGTTGTCCTGATCATCATCATTTCATCCCCATTGACGCGCAAGTCGCCGAATTGGCGTCAAATCGAAAGACTAGCACCAGGCGAACGGCCTACCAGACGGGAGGCCCTCGTTACACGTATATAATGTGTTGGTATAAGGACTCAAGAAATTCATTAAAATAAGTGTGGAATAACAACCAAATATTAATATTTTATTGTGTTTCACCAGTACGGAAAGAGAATTATGAATTTCATAAATGCTATACATCCGTGACCAGAGTTATCGGATATCGAAAGCAATGTGTACAAACACTATAGTTAAACAATACGACAGTTGTCTATCTGCTGTCCATGAATATAGAAATACATGAGATGAAGTTTACAAAAAATTTTAGAATCTTAAGGAGTTATGTAGAACACAGTAGTGGCTCAGTGCTACAGATCATTTAACACGACAGCAGCAAAGAGAATATCCGTTTTCAGACTGCAGTCTTTGCATATATTTCCTTCTGTCTTCCATAGCTCTGCTCGTATTTATGAATTTCATAGCTTTCCGGTTGTCAGCTTCTGCTACATTCCTATGAACTTCAGACTAATCGAGTGTCTTTAAATACGCATGCCAGCTTTCAAACTGAACCGCAAAACTTTTCACCACTCGAATAACGTAACTCGGCACTGCAAGTGCTGCCGGCTAAGGAAAGATGAAGCGGGGGTACGAGTGAGAGGGAAAGCATTTTCATACGCGGACAGAGGTAGATATGGTGCGGCCAAACGAAATAAGCTGTTCGGAGAAAAAATTTGACAACCCAGTGCCCACGCACAGATGAATCGTAAAGCTTTTACGGATGGCGCAGCGATCGAATCACGTGCTCAACTGCGCATGCGCGTGAGCATAATGCAGCAGCGATCAGTGAGACATGTCTCAAGCGGACAGTGTGTAAAACTGGAAATTTGCTCAGATCACAGCAATATCAAAGAAATGAAATAGGCGCGACCCGCTGAATTACAGACGCATGTCACTAACGTCGACCTATTGCAGGATTTTAGAACATATCCTGTGCTTGAACATTATGAATCAAATCGAAGAAAACGATTTACTGACAAATTACCAACATGGATTCAGGAAATGTCGTTATTGCGAAACATAACGAGCTCTTTATTCTCACGAAGTGATGAGTGCAATCGGCAGTGGATATCAAGTTCATTCCATGTTTTTAAATTTCTAGATGGCTTTAGTCACCGTTCCTCACAAGTGACTTCCAATTACATTGCGTTCCCCTGGAGTATCGTCTCAGTTGTGTTACTGGATTTGTGATTTCCGGTCAGTAAGTTCACAGTTCGTAATAGCTGTCCGAAAGTCATCGAGTAATAATGTCTGAGGTTCTCCAAGGACGTATTTTAGGCCCTCTGTTGTTCCTGAGTTTCATATACGATTCAGGAGGCAATCTGAGAGCAGCTCTCTTAGATTGTTGGCAGATAATGCTGTCATTTACCATCATATAAAGTCATCATTAGTTAAAAACCAATTGCAAAGTGATTTAGACAAGATACCTGTATGGTGCAAAAGCGTTAATTGACTCTAAATCTTGAAAAGTGTGAACTCCTTCACGGGAGCACTAAAATGAAACTGCTAAATTTCAGTTACACGATAAATCACACAAATCTAAAGACTTTAAACTCAATAAAATGCTTAGGAATTACAATTTCGAATAGCTAGAACTGGAACGATCATACACGTTTCGAGGAAAGCTAACGAAAGACTGCGATTTATTAGCAGAACACTTAGAAAATGTTACAGGTCTATTAAAGAGACTGCTTACAGAACACTTTCCTACCCTCTGCTGAAGCAGTGCTGTGCTGTGTGGGATCTGCCACGGATAGGATTGACGGAGAACATCGAAAAAGTTCAGAGAAGACCAGCTCGTTTCGTATTACCACGAAATAAGATACAGAGTGCCACGGATATGATACATGAATTCTGGTGACAGTCATTCCCCGCGGCAGGACTTCCTTACGAAATTTTAATCGCCAAATTCCCTTCAGAGAACGAAAATATTTATTTGACGCCCACCTATACAGCGAGAAATGATCATAATAATAAAATAACAGAAATCAGAACTCCAATGGAAAGATTTGTGTGTTCTTTTTTCCCGCACGTTGATTGGAACGATAGAGGAGTAGCTTAAAGGAGGTTCGATGAATCCTCTGCCAGTCATTTAATTGTGAATTACAGAGTTAGCATGTAGGTGTAAAAGTAGATGCAGATGTAAAAATGGGTAAATTTAAGGAAGTAACAGAGTGCCCAAAACGGGCCATCCTGTTTGGCGGTGTCCATGGCCATAGAATTTATGAAATTGCTGGGTTTGTTGGTGTTTCCCAACGTAATGTTCAACGTGTCCACAAATTGTGGTGTAACAGAAGTGACCATGAAATGTGACGTAAAAATTGTGATTGAAAAAGATCTCTTCAAAACCCGATATGATTTAGTAAAAACAATGTGGTCCGCCCCAGGCTGTAACTTAGAAGATCTTTATTTAAATCGCGCGATTAGCTAATTTCGACGACTTATCATTTTCAAGCGCTTTACGAATGGATCCACATTAACGTGAGAACTTTAAGCATCATATCGGAGTTACGCTCCAGTTAATAATTGGTAATGGTGGACAACACTGGTAACGTTTCAGCCATACTTCTGCAACTACGTGAAACATATAGCTCCATCAGCAATATTGCTGGGCCATACAGCAATACTAGGATGCACTGCAGCCTAATTCCAGCAATGCTGATAGCGAAACTATTGCGCCAACACACTGCCATTAAGTATGCTTCGTGGGAGGCCATTTTCAAACACGGGACTGCCGTCAAGACCTAGGTTTCTCCAAATTAAACAGCATCAAAAAGTAAAAATCCTACACGATCATTTTGAGAAGTGATGACAAGTTAGGGGAAGAGACACTTAACAAAAAAGGCACGCGCTATCGTAAGGCAATGCAACTCGGTTTTCTAATGTATACGACGATCCATAAACGTTATGTTGGTGCCGTGCCTGCTTGTTCAAAAACAATTATTTTTAATTTGATTAATACTATGAGTAATCAACGTTTCGCAAGACGACTTACATGATTCACTATTTTTCTCACTCCGTGCTTTGCGCAAAACTATGGCTTGGGAGAAATTGCTTCAGATGAGGTATATTAAAATGGTTTGTCAAAACTGCACGAAGATAAGGTTATAAATTGCTCTAGTTGTGGAACCTGTTGTCATACAGAAAAAGAAAAACAAATATCGATGGAAATAAATCTACAACAAATAAAGACGTAATCTGTCTTTTATTAAATTTGCTCAATATTCACATGAAGAAAGAATTAAATTGTCAAAAGGGAATTGAGTACTTTCTTTCGGTTCCAATTGCTATGTTCTTGCACTGCAGCTAAGAATACACAAACTGTTATGTTTTTAATTTTAAAGTCCGATCAACCACTACATTTTAACGATACATGATTAGACAAACGTTTCATCATTACCACAATTATGTCCGTCTGGTGGTTTACACTACACCCACATGAAAATGAACACAAAGCTAAGAGTTGGCGGTAGTAAAGAGATTCCAGTAATAGGGCACTTCAATCCAGTGAATGACAACCAGTGCTGTAGGTTTGTCATTTGCAGACAAAAGTAAGTATACAAGCAGCCGACGGCATTGATTTGGTAAAACCAGTGCTACATTGCAATTTCCTCCAATTCTTGGTTACTGTTTATAATGCACTTTATATCAACAGGTGATATGTCAAGCTAGGTTATATGCCAAACTAATGCACAGACTGAATAAGTTATCGAAGATGGCATAAATTCTCCTTGCTATATGTGACATGCACGCTAAACGATCAAAAGCGTCCGGACACTTCTATGTAATACGCAAATAACCATTACATCTCACGAAAGACGTACTCGCCAGTATAAAAGGAGACGGGGAACATTGTGTTGTCAGTAGGGAAGCAGTAACAACAGATAGGCTCAGTCCGGAGACATCAGTGTCTTCGTACGTGACTAATCATTGGATGTCTTCGGAACAACAAATTTATCAGGAGCATTCCAACACTTCTAAATGTGCCCAAGCTGAATGTTGGTAATTTTTCTGTGTAGTGAAAATGGAAAGCAACAACCACAACGAAATCAAGAGCAGGGAGGCATCATGTACTGACAAACAGAGCCCGCCGAACATTGTGGAAAATGGTTGTGAAATAATGCATGAAATCAGCGGAACGAATCCCCCGTGAGTTACAACCAGCTGTCCAATTAGCATAGTGGTTGGGGTACAATGGTCAAGCAGCTCCTTGTAAGCAAAAAATGTGTGAAGTCAATTCTAAGTAACGGTTAAGGTGGTGTAAAGAGCCGCAGATTACTGAAAACAGTAGTTTGCCGTTATGAATCATGCCATACTCCCTGGAAATCCTACGGAAGCGTTTGGGATTGGAAAATGTCCGTAGAACCTCTTGTGTCATCAGTGAAGGATAGAGGAAGTGCTGTTCAGGTATGGGGCTCTTTTTACGGCTAAGGGACGCTTAATGTGCAAGGATACGACCGAATTTTACTATATGGTGTACTGTGTACAGAAGAGGGACAGTTCGGAGATGATGACTGTAGCAGCACGACTATGCCCGTGTCATAAAACAGCAATTCTGAGACAAAGGTTTCGGGACGAAAACATTTCTGAAATGGACTGGCTTACCTAGAGTCTAGACCTAAACCCAACGGAACGCCTCTGGGATGAAACTAGAACGTCGACCTCGTTCCAGATACCAGCGTGCAACGTCACTGACATCTCCAGTTTCGGCTCTTGAGAGAGAGTGAGCGGCCAATCCTCTACACACAATGAGACAACTCACTGAAAGTGTCTCCAGCAGAGTTAAGGGCTTCATAAAGACGAATATTAAACACATTCCATTTGAGTGTCCACTTATAGGTGTCTGGAAAATGTTTGACCACATAGTGAACTGCGTTTCTGACATGTGAAAATCGGAGCTGAGAGAAAGAAGGGCAATAATAGTGACCAGAACAACATACTCTGCCTCTGTTTGTTATGCCGCTCAAGTTTAGGTCAAACAGATTTGCGGCTGACACTGAATGGGCACCTTGAAACGGGAAAATGTTAAAGTTGAGATGTATACTGACAGTCTATTTAATATTTCTACTTCGTGGGATCGCACTTCACTCTGTTTGCGAGCGCTCGCTGCAATCCGCAACTACGCATAGGAGCCGGCCGGTTTGGCCGTGCGGTTCTAGGCGCTACAGTCTGGAGCCGAGCGACCGCTACGGTCGCAGGTTCGAATCCTTCCTCGGGCATGGGTGTGTGTGATGTTCTTAGGTTAGTTAGGTTTAATTAGTTCTAAGTTCTAGGTGACTGATGACCTCAGAAGTGCTCAGAACCATTTGAATACTTCTGGTCGTACAAGATAAGACAGTTCTGGGAGACGAGTGGTTCATCTCTTGGCTGTACCGATCACTCATTAACTTGTGCGTACGGTGCTCTGCAGCAGAGAAATATTTTTATGACAAGCTTTTTCATAATAGATCGACTGGTAAGTCGCAAAATGGATGTTTGTTTACTATAATAAGAAGCGCTATCGTGCCAAACCCCTATCTTCAGACGCGTTACAGAATGCTTAGTTTTCTTATGAGTAAAATACAGAAAAAGATTAGAGTTTCATATAACAAGTTACGTAAAATACAAATGAAAAGTACGTGCTTTCTTTCTTTGAATCTTTCGAGTTTAATGTGACGACCTCGTGGATATCTAGAAAGTAACTTATTTGTCTATCGTTAGACGCCTAAAGAACGCTTGTAACGTTTTTTATCAAAACAGAAATTAGCCGCTTTGTTTATGACACAAAATAATGACCATATCAATTTCAACGTTGCTTTCTGTTGGATACCATTAATATACCACATCGCAACGAAGTTGCCAATTCGTGATACAGTGTGTTGATTGTGGTATCGATCAGACACCACAGTGCCACACCAAAGTTGGCAATCCATATCGAACCACAGATGTTGCGAGCGCTCGCTGCAATCCGCAGCTACGCATAGGAGCCGCTCCTGATGACCACTGCAGTGCCCTCGCACTGAGGTCAACATAGGTCCGAGCTTGGAAGAGCTCTGCCTGCAGTTCGTGACTTCATCTGACGGAATCAACTTCATAATGTAGGACCGACGAGTTGTTATAGTTTCTGATGAACATGTATTTTAGTAAATATTGAACACTATACCTGAAGAGAAGAGTTTGTTAATTAGTGCATTGTGTGATACTTTGCTATTTATAGACAGTTGTAAATTACCTAGTACTCCAGTAGCAAGGTTAATCTTTTATTCAGTTTTCAAGTAAAGTGAACTATTTCCTGTGTTCTAGTTCTATGAGCCTTCTTTCAGAAATATTAAAGAACCCTCAGTTGCTGGACATTTGTAGATTCGTCTGGTCACAACACTGATGACGATGAAGAGTAAAGTAGTGCTGTAAAGTTATGATGATCCTTCGTTTACTTATTCTGATAATCAATTGATTTCAGTAACGGATCTAAAAATATTTAACGACAGCTGTAGGCTCAATAGCAGCTTCTGAAGCCTGTGAATCCGTCTTTTTTTAGTTTTGTTCATCTTACATGGAAAGCCGTTTTTGTAATAATCTGTTTTATCTTATTAAAACGCTCCCCCTCACTCCTCTCCCTAAACCACTAGCAGGTGCTAATGCATTTTTGTTGAATTTCAAGCTTTATTAATGTCACTGTACGAGGAGCAATCATAAAGGTTCACTTATAAACATAGAAAAAAACAAGCTGCGACCTCGAAACTTGGCCTTGGTGTTTTTCCCTTCAGTGCGAAACGCTTTTCCGACCGAGCGATAAGTGGTTGCAGATACTGGTTGTGTAAGTCTGCTTTTGCCTTATTCACCCGAGGAAAGATGGATAAGACACTGAGTGCCATGTCAAGAGAATGCAGGAGGTTAGATGCACTGTGAATGACCCAAAGACACAGCAAGTGTGACAGTGACTTGTACAGAATGAGCTTCGACGTACTCGTGAACCAAAAACACACCCGTGGACAGCTTCCTATCGCGCTTTGTTCTCCCAGCAATCTTTTACCTCCTCAGAAAATTTTTCTAGTACACTTGAGTGATTAATGTAGAAAATGAATGTACAGTACTGTATCCCACAATATCAGGGGGCTGAAACACTTCGTTTTGGCTCGTCTGGCGGTGTGCCAATATACTGCGGCGCAGGGGTTTCAGCGTATACCCGGACTCCTGATGTCTGCAAATAGACAAAAATTGATTACATATCTCTAATTTTTCAGGGCGATAGTTGAAACTGGAAGAAAAACGCGTATGCATGATGTATCATAATTAAAAGGCGTAAACTGATTCAGTACACAATTCTAGAAGCAAAAATGGGTCAGTGAACATAGATCTGTAGCCGGCTGCGGTGGACGAGCGGTTCTAGGCGCTTCAGTCCCAAACCACGCGGCTGCTACGGTCGCAGGTTCGAATCCTGCCTCGGGCATGGATGTGTGAGCTGTCCTTAGGTTAGTTAGGTTTAAGTAGTTCTAAGTTCTAGGGGACTGATGACCTCAGATGTTAAGTCCCATAGTGCTTAGAGCCACTTGAACCATTTGAACCATAGATCTGTAAACGAACCGTTTCCGAGATAATTGCGACCTCGTGCTTATTAGCCACTACTGACGTGATTCTATACAAATACTGCATGCTGATCCGTCCTGTGGTCTTGGTTTACATTTTCGAAAAGTGGGGTTGTAGACCTTACAGTATACTGTCAGAGTGCCACGCATATGAGCTGTCTGTGGCACGTCAGTTGTGTTATACGAGTGTGGGTGGATATGCCTTCGTGTGTAGTAGGACTAACGGCGATGCACTGGAGGCTGCACGACTGTGCCAAGAAACATACCCTTCCAAAAGGCACCCCGAGAGTCGAACGCTTATGAGGGTGCGTCAGCGTCTCAGAGAGACTGGAAGCTTTGCACAGGCTGCGGCAGCGGGTAGCCTTGCACGGTCACACCTCAGGTTGAAGATGTGATGCTGGAAACAGTCGAACTCACTCCAGGAATCTCGCGTAGCATACTTGCCAGACAAATTCCGGGCATAAGCATCGGTACTGTTCGATGAATAATGCATCGCAATCCAGTACAACCGTACCACTTCCAACGAGTTCAGAGGATTAGTGAGTCGGACTTTGGTCCTAGACTAACGTCTGTCAGTGGATGCAACAACACGTTGTAGGAAATCTTAAGTTTGAAGATTTTATTTGCAAATGGAGCAGGGTTCACTCGGGACAGCGTGTTTAAGTTATCATAATTCTCGTGTTTGGAGTCACCTAGGCTCCAAATCAAATGCTGTGCATGTGTCTCCACACCATCAGCGACGCTTCTCTTTGATTGTGTTGTTAGGGGTACAAAGTGATCGTCTTATTGGGCGTATAAGTTACCAAACAAACTTAGTGGACGGTATTACATTCGATCCTGCGACATCATCTTGCAGGACCTCTTGACGATGTTCCCTTAGAGCAGCGACAGAAGATGTGTTACATGTATGATGGAGCAGCGGCACATTTTGCTGCTAAGGTGAGACGAAAGGTAGTGACCGAAGTGGTCGAAAATGGGTTGGGTGAGGAAACCTGTTCCTTGGCCATGAAATCCTTGAAGTTCTGTGTTTTGGGGTTACCTTAATGGTGGTGTCCATACGACTGAAGAATGGGACAAAGACTTGTTAAGGCTTGACAAGCATTTTCAACTGTTCCAGGCGTGTTTCAAAGGATTCAAAACTCATTGCGGAGACGGGTACGAGCATGCATAGAAATAGAAGGACGACGTCTTGACCGTCACTTTTAACTGCGAGTACAGTCATGTAGCAATTATCGCGTTCCTACAAAACATCTGCACTTGTACCAAAGCACCTCTAATTACTTTCCCTAATGTTGTACAGTACTATTCCTAACAGGAAACATATATTCACAGCATCAAATCGCTGGTGGCTAGGGGACTGATGACCTTAGATGTTAGCCGGCCGGTGTGGCCGAGCGGTTCTAGGCGCTTCAGTCTGGAACCACGCGACAGCTACGGTCGCAGGTTCGAATCCTGCCTCGGGCATGGATGTGTGTGATGTCCTTAGGTTAGTTAAGTTTCGTAGTTCTAAGTTATAGGGGACTGATGACATCAGATGTTAAGTCCCATAGTGCTCAGAGCCATTTGAACCATTTTTGAACCTTAGATGTTAAGTCGCATAGTGCTTAGAGCCATTTGAATCTCTGGTGGCTGATAAACACAAAGTCGCTATTAGATTAGAAGCGGTGCTTTTGAGGGCCTATTTTAAATGAGACGTTTTGCTTCTAGTATCAGAACTTTCCACAGTGTACGTTTACCCATTAATTATTATGCACCCTGTACACAGTATTAGCAAGTAAAATTCTGCAGAAACACCACGGACTCTTGCAAACGATGTAAATGGGAAGAAGGACTTATACCAGGAGAAATAGACCGTGAACACAACTTTAGGACAAACAAATTTAACTACAATTTGCCAGTAACAGGTAATATTAGTTAAAAATAGTCTTCGTTGCAATTTAAATTTTTTTATTTATCAACTATGCGTTTCACCTTATTCAGGCATCTTCAGGCTGATCTTAATATGGTATTTATGTGTACGATCCTTTAGACAGTGTAGCTAAAGGGCATCGTTTATTACACAGGCTCCTGTGTACGTGAACGCGTTATGCAGGGCTTTGAGTCACTCGTGTCCACCTAGAAAGTACTTACTGAGGTTAACGAAGGCGATGTTAGCCTGATGTAATAAACGATGCCCTTTAGCTACACTGTCTAATGGATCATACACAGAAACACCAAATTAAGATCAGTCTGAAGATGCCTGAATAAGGTGAAACGCATAGTTGTTAAATAAAAAAACTAAAATTGCAACCAAGACTGTTTTTAACTAATTCTACTAAACACTGCTTTGCTGATTCATGCCACAAATGGATTGGATGAATTACTAACAGGTAACATAGCTCGCCGAAACATACATAAAAGGACTTGCTATTATGTAGTACAGAAGGTAAGTGAAAGAAATACAGAAATGACGCTTTTGTTGAACCACAATAATTACACTGTAATCACCATGATTTATGATGATCCCTGGACATTACGAATGGTGGCACCTGGTTCTCAATAGGGTGGGTTATCACCACGGACGGCACTGAATGCTTTACACAATGTTCCCATGCTGGGCACAAGGCTGGTGAGTTCTTGTAGAGGGTTCCATTCATCCACTAATTCGGCTGAGAACAGCCGGTTGGTCGTTGTCGAAAGCGGAGGTGCATCAATACGTCCTTCCAACGCACCTCACTCGTGCTCGACGTGATTTAAGCGGAGGTAACGGGCAGATCAGTCCACTCGGCGATTAACCTTTCTTTCCAAGAGCAACTCAAGCTGCGATTTTCGATGCGGTCTCGCATTGTCACACACGAAAATGAAGTCAGAGCCGAATGCACCTCTGAAAACACGCACACGGATAAGGACTGCAGTGTAACAATAATTTTTGCTGATTAATGTACCTGTTACATAATGTGGAGGTCAGAATGGCCATCAACATTATGTCTCCCCACACCAAAACACATGGAGCATTCGACGTTGTCGAACATGATTGTCTTTGTGGTCCAGATATTAGGGTGTGGGAGGTTATATTGTTTCATGGGTGTACAGGCCTCCAAATCTTTGAACACGATACATTCATCGGTCAATGTGATTATGAAATCGTACTTCTTCCCAGCGTGCCTCGTTTCGGCGTTGTGTTCGTCCCTAAACTATTTTTTTATGGATGATAATACGCTGCCGCTTGGAGCAGCGCAGGTAGAGAAGCTCTAGGAGCGAGAGGATATTCGGCGAGTGGGCTCGATTGTGCATTCCCTCGAGTGAAATCCCATCGAATAAGTGTGCGGTGTGTTAGGGAGAAGTGTTAGCAGCACGTCAGCGTGCACCAACGAACTCTCAACCGAGCTGCTTGGATGAATGGAGCGTCCTACCACATAAACTCCTTACCGACGTTGTGCTTGGTGTGGCAGCACACTGGAGAGCATGAACTGCCGCCCGTAATGATCACACATCGTATTAATAATCATGTCCCACCTTATGAAATGGCCAGTGAAACGCCCTGCTAAACCAGATTGTGGAAAGGGCCAAATAAGTTTGGGGTCAGTTTCATCTTCTAAGCGTAATATATTGTAATTTAATAACACATTTACAACCAAAGCGGCACATAGCCGAACCGTTACCAAATGCAACTATTTCACAGCTAAAGACCTCCAAACAAGAAATCTTAAAAATCTACAAGATCAAAAGGCAATTAAAATAGCGAATAAAATAATTAAAAACATATATCACAGCTAGGTGGAAAGCCTCAAAGCAAAGTAGATAGAACAAACGTATGCAAGGTGCAATACAAATGGCTGAAGGCCACAATTAAGTTTCAAAATTTTAAAATATATTACTATAATCTTTAAAGGCAGAAGGCCGCAATGTTTAAGCTTGGAAGATAATTTTAAGAATAAAGTTGCAAAGCTGAAAGTCCACATTCAGTTTTGCGAAATTAAAAAAAAAAAATAGTTATAAGCCTTAAATTTTAAGTAGCTGAAAACAGATAATTAAACACCGGTGGGAAAGACAATAAAGACAACGGCACTGACAAGCCTCCAGGGAGGTTGGTCTGCCCTCGTTCACTTAGGTGAGATATGTGGGGAGGCCAACTACATTTGATCCGTCGGAACCCAACTAGGGGATAGTCACGGACCGACCAACACAACAACTTGCTTGCCATCAATCAGTACATGAGAACTCAAACACAAAAGGTTACGAACGTGATAATCCACAATGAAATATGTATTAGCTGTGAAAAGTACACACCATGTTGGACAGCGACAACAGGTGAGGAAAGGACGCTGCCTGAAATTACATTAGTGGCCAGGGCAGGTAACCGGAACATTACGGCCACAAGGCAGAAAATTCCGCTGGTGCACTCGCAATGTAGTCAACCAATATAGTTAATTCCACCACATGGCGGCTAAATTTCAGCAATAGAAACATTCGGTGTTGCTCACAGGAAAACCTCCCGAACAGCGAACCACCGAAACGAACCACCTCACCGAGCGAGGTGGCGCAGTGGTTAGCACACTGGACTCGCATTCGGGAGGACGACGGTTCAATCCCGTCTCCGGCCATCCTGATTTAGGTTTTCCGTGATTTCCCTAAATCGCTTCAGGCAAATGCCGGGATGGTTCCTTTGAAAGGGCACGGCCGATTTCCTTCCCCATCCTTCCCTCATCCGAGCTTGCGCTCCGTCTCTAATGACCTCGTTGTCGACGGGACGTTAAACACTAATATCCTCCTCCTCCTCCGAACCACCTCAACATAAATGGACGTGGCTTGGGTAGTTGAAACCACTACTCAACTTTGACGCCCTGGATCGGTGAACCACGAAGCTAGTAGCGATCGGACAGCTCCACACACGCTCCGACACTGCGCAGGGACCGCCACCGGACCCAGCCGACTGCACCGTGCGGAGGTAACTTCCCTGGTCAGCAGCAACCGACCGACTCCTCCGCAGAATGCCGACAACATCGTCGTCATTGGAAACAACGGCAACTACACACACAACATGACAAACACTTGCACAAAGACCTGAACGATACCCAACAGTAACTAAGCACACACGAAAACAATCGGGAGTCGATGCACACACCCAGCCGACTCATGAACGATCGGCGAACCAAAACACGTCGTCCGGTAGGACGACCGACCGACAATCCACCAGGACCGTGGTCCGGCTCAAGTGATACGTGGCGGCAATGGTCGGGCGAGCCGTGTCGATGCAGACCTCACTGCTGCTCAACCCGGCTGCACTAATGCCGCATTGCAACTCTCCGACTGGAAGCTCCGGACTGCTCTCCAGACGCGTTCCAACTGTCTGGTAGACCCAAACTCGCGATCCGAACTGCTTAAGAAAGACAACGACCGGGAAGTAACAGCAGTCGATTAAAGATGCTATGAGGTGGAAATACGATAAAAAAAGTGTAAAATATATCATTGTGGCAACACGAGCCACGCACAGCTCAGCCAGGGGCTATCATAAATCGCAGCGACTTCTGTGTAATTATTGTGTTTGAACAAAAGCGTAATTTCTGTTCATTATGAATTACTTCACTTACCTGCCGACCGGGGTGGCCGAGCGGTTCTAGGCGCTGCAGTCTGGAACCGCGCGACCGCTACGGTCGCAGGTTCGAATCCTGCCTCGGGTATGAATGTGTGTGATGTCCTTAGGTTCGTTAGGTTTAAGTAGTTCTAAGTTCTAGGGGACGTATGACCTCAGCACTTAAGTCCCAAAGTGCTCTGAGCCATTTGACGCATTTTGAACTTCACTTACCTCCTGTACCACAGTGGAGTAATTCTTTCTACGTATGGTACAAGTTTCATCGAGATATAATACTTGGCAGTGACGCATCATACGTACGTTACTTTCGTCCTTACGTTTTGCACGCCAGTGTAGAACTCAGTAACCACTAAACTGAATATAATTGTTTCCCAGCCATTTAAGTGAGAGAGAGAATATGAGTTTTACTTGTCGTAGTAGTGCGTCGTCAAAGACTTGAATGACGTCTTCATTTCAGCCCGGTAGGAGCAGTGCGCGAAGTTTCGGATCTCCCGAGGCAGAGGAGAGCAAGCTGCATCGACTCGGCGCTGACCTGTTTCCAGTGTTTCTCGCTGGCCGATACGGCAGGTGCGTGCCTAGCTAATGACCGCCAACAGCCCGGGCGTGGCAGCCAAGACAGCGACTGTCCGCACGAGCCGTCAACGTCCGCGTCGTCGCCGCCGCCGCCGCCAGACTCGGCGTCTGTCGCAATGCCTCACCGCCTCCAGCCCACCGCTGTCAGCAGACTGGAGCGTCCGTCAAGCCAGGAACAGTCGTTGTCAGCCGTTGTGGGCGGCAGGCGGCTACTGGTGTCGAGAGCCGCTCCTGCCGTGACAGGATATCCCAGTGGAAGCCACGCGTTCACTGCTCCTTTAGCTGGTAGCTTACCTAAAATCATTTACTTCTCTACTAATAGCACAAGCTTGCACTTAAAAAAAATGTTGGCAAATGATTGCTAAAAACATTTCTAGGGTCAACATGTAACGCTGATTGTGAAAATTGCTTTAATTTGGCTCTATCACGTCGGAATTTTGCTGAAAACCCGTCTTATATTTTAAAGGTATAAGTAAGTGAACAACAAAGTTCATATTTTTCTGATTATTGTTTCACATTTTAAAACATGTAGTCAACGCACTACGAACATTTCTCTAAACAAATTCATAAGAACATTATTACATTTAATTTTTAACCATTTTCATTCCTCGGAGAACCTGCATCTTTATTGTGACTCTTCAATATCCAACTACAGTCGATCATCTTATATTCATTCCACGTTTCTTCCACGGTATCCTAAAATCACGGTTGACCTTGTTCCGGATATTCAGGGAAGTGATCAATATGTGACTGTATAATGCGGGCTTTTTAACTTTTGATGCAACCTAGCTTCTTGAAAGTACTAAATCTCTAACATTCATTGAATACTCAGATTCGTGATACTTGATTAATTTGTGAATTTCAGGACCACCAAACTTTCCAGTTTCTAATTTTTCTTCACTATTGAAGCGAAATTAACAGAAAGCAACATCCATATTGTGGCAGGACCTTTACAAACTGCTTCATCAAGCTAAATTGTAAATAGTAGTGGATGAAATATTATTTGTAGTCTACAAGCGGTTCGTGTAAGATATTTTTAGTCCTTGTCCCAGATATTTCTCTACTTGACCAAACCTGTAGAATCTAATGCCTTTTCTTTGCCCTATTACACCACAGACATAACGGAAGAACATTTTCGTATATTCATCTTGCGGTCCGAACAAAAACCCTATAATTAAAATTAAAATCGTTATTTCATTACGAAAAAACTGTACATAATAGAAGTGACCTAAGGTAAGTTTTCAAATCAAACAAAAAAATTAGTTAAGAACGAATATTTATTTTCAATAATCTTGTAACATGCAGACATGTCTAAACACTAATTCACTTATTCTTTAGCCTGTAGGCGTTAGAATGCCTCAAATGATGCTGTACACGCATGGAGCACTGAGATTCAGTGTACAGACATTCATTCAGAATGAATTTTCACTCTGCTGCATAAAGGGCTCTCATCTGAAACTACCTGCAAGATTGAAACTTAGTGCCACACTGGTACTCCAACCCGGAACTTTTGCCTTTGCGGACAATGCTTCACTGACAGCTGTCCAGTGACGATGAATGATCCCCTTCCCAGCTTTACCCCGTCAGTACTTCTGCCCAACCTTGCAAACGTTCCCTGCGTACCTTACGGGACCAGCACTCCTGGGACAAAGGATATCGTGGAGTTCGCTCCAGCCTAGGCGATTGTTTCCAGGATGAGTGTACACTCTCCAGAGGAGTGTGCACTGATGTGCAACTTCCAGGCAGATTAAAACTTTGTTCCGAGCCGGGACTCGAACTTTTGTTATTTCACATATGATGTCAAAAGTCGCGCATTCGGGAGATGGCACCTTCTGAGATAAAGCAGATAGCTGGAAACAATTCTTTATTTTGTGCGTATTGTACATTCTTTTCTTTGCATTGGGACGGAGGCCACGTAACAGACACGTTGTTTCTCTGACTTAAGTGGCGCAAGGAGTACATATAGAAGGTATGGGTGCTTTCAGGCGGATGTCTGTAAGGCAAAGCGACTAACAAGCAGCTCGATAACAATTGAAACCTTTATATACTTCACAGAGGTTTATACTAGTACAAGGGACGTTCAATAAGTAATATAACACAGTTTTTCTGGAAGCAGGTTGGTTTTATTCCGGATTTCGATACCTTATATTTTCCCCATCATTTGGCTACAAAGCCCTGTTTTTGAGCATAACCTCCGACCAACGCTTGCGCCTTACGCCAACTTAGTGGGAGGGCTTGTATGCCGGCATGGGACCACTCTACAGGTCAACGTCAGAGCCAACTTCTAGCTGCATCAATAACGTCCTCATTATCCATATGTCCGCCCCGATAACTGAGTGGTCAGTGGGACGGATTGCCGTCCTACGTTCCCGGGTACGATTTCCGGCTGGGTCGGAGATTTTCTCCGCTGCATGTTGTGTTGTCTTAATCATCATTTCATCCCCGTCCGGAGCGCAGGTCGCCCAATGTGGCGTCGAATGTAATAAGACCTGCACCAAGGCTGCCGGACCTGCCCCGTAAGGGGCCTCCCGGCCAATGACGCCAAACGCTCATTTCATTTCCATCATCCATATACTGCTTCTAGCGGAATGCATCCTTCCTTGTGCCAAACAGCTGGAAGTCGAAGTGCGAGATCTGGACTATATTGTCAATGAAGATGAACAATCTAATGAAGTTCTGTGATGCATTTTCAACTTCTCGCGGCGTAATGAATACTCCATTAAATTTCGGGCATGCAGCCGCGCAAATAAAATTTCTTCTACTGATATTTCGGCCGCGTATCGTCCGGCCATCTTCAGAGCGAGTCACAAGACTGATGACAAGGTGCCAAGCGCGGCCTTATATGCTCCACCGCGGCGGTACTGCGCATGCGGGTCACAGATGCTGCGCCGCCTGTGGCGAAAGCGTACGGACGTTCGATGTGCTTATCGATGTTTGATCGGCGGCGATGACACGGTGACGACTTCTCTGCAATTTAATTAGTCCAAGAGCCGGATTCCATGCTTTGTCCAAATTGAAACCTTTATCTCTGTTTATTAAATTGTTGGCTAATCGAATTTCTATGGCTTCCTTGAATACAGAATCCCAAAAAGAAGACGTGGATGTTAAAATCTTCACATCACTGTAATTCATGGAATGACCCGTATCAATACAGTGTTCGGCCACAGCTGACTTGTCTGGTTGTAATAGGCGTGTGTATCTTCGGTGCTCCACACACCTTTCATGAACGGTGCGTGTTGTTTGACCTATGTATGACTGCTCACAATTTCCGCAAGGAATCTGGTACACACCCGCCTTACGAAGCAATAAATCGTCCTTTACAGAGCCGAGTAAAGCCGCAATCTTCGTGGGGGGCCGGAAGATCACCTTAACACAGTGTTTCTCTAGAATACGGCCTATCTTTGAAGAAAGAGCACCCACATAAGGCAGAAACGCCCTAGATCTGAAGAAATTACTATCTTCTTCCGCATCGTATACCTTCTTTTTAGGTTTTACATCGAATTCTCTACGAATTTGTTGCGGAGAATATCCATTCGATTTAAAAATACTCTTGAGGTATGTTAGATCTCCTTGTAAATTGTCTTCATCGGATACACAGTGCGCCCGATGCACTAAGGTCTTAAGGACACCCATGCTCTGAGAAGGGTGATGGCAGCTACTGGCATGAAGGTATAGATTTGTATGCGTTGGTTTCCGATGTACGGCATGTCCTAATGTGCCATCACTTTTACGGTGAACGACAACATCCAGAAAGGGGAGGCACCCGTCTTTTTCTATTTCCATGGTAAATTTAATGCTAGCATGGATAGAATTCAAATGCTGAAGAAATCGATGTAATTCATCCATACCATGGGGCCATACCACGAATGTGTCGTCCACGTACCTCCAGAAGACCGTGGGTTTAAAACATGCTGAGTCCAGTGCCTTGTCCTCGAAGTCTTCCATGAATAAATTAGCTACCAGAGGGGAGAGGGGGCTTCCCATGGCAACACCGTCAATTTGCTCATAAAATTCACCATCAAACTGAAAATAAGATGATAAAAGCACATGTTCAAATAAGGCCGTAATGTTCTTATCAAAATGTTGGTTGATAAGAGCTAAAGAGTCCTTTAAAGGTACCTTGGTGTATAATGATACTACGTCAAAACTAACAAGAACATCCATACTATTTAGCCTGACATTGCTAAGTCTCTGAATAAAATCCATAGAATTACGAATGTGGTGACTACATTTTCCTACCAATGGTTTTAATAAGGAAGCTAAATATTTGGCAGAAAAATATGTTGGTGAACCAATAGTGCTCGTTATAGGTCTCATAGACAAGTCCTCTAGACGCTCATCCTTATCCATCTTGTGAACTTTAGGAAGACCATAAAATCTCGGTGGTACTGCACCTCGTACTTTTAAACTTCTTATGACTTCCTTCGGTAGTGATGAAGCGTATTTTTAAAGTATTTTTAAATCGAATAAAAAGAAGGTATACGATGCGGAAGAAGATAGTAATTTCTTCAGATCTAGGGCGTTTCTGCCTTATGTGGGTGCTCTTTCTTCAAAGATAGGCCGTATTCTAGAGAAACACTGTGTTAAGGTGATCTTCCGGCCCCCCCACGAAGATTGCGGCTTTACTCGGCTCTGTAAAGGACGATTTATTGCTTCGTAAGGCGGGTGTGTACCAGATTCCTTGCGGAAATTGTGAGCAGTCATACATAGGTCAAACAACACGCACCGTTCATGAAAGGTGTGTGGAGCACCGAAGATACACACGCCTATTACAACCAGACAAGTCAGCTGTGGCCGAACACTGTATTGATACGGGTCATTCCATGAATTACAGTGATGTGAAGATTTTAACATCCACGTCTTCTTTTTGGGATTCTGTATTCAAGGAAGCCATAGAAATTCGATTAGCCAACAATTTAATAAACAGAGATAAAGGTTTCAATTTGGACAAAGCATGGAATCCGGCTCTTGGACTAATTAAATTGCAGAGAAGTCGTCACCGTGTCATCGCCGCCGATCAAACATCGATAAGCACATCGAACGTCCGTACGCTTTCGCCACAGGCGGCGCAGCATCTGTGACCCGCATGCGCAGTACCGCCGCGGTGGAGCATATAAGGCCGCGCTTGGCACCTTGTCATCAGTCTTGTGACTCGCTCTGAAGATGGCCGGACGATACGCGGCCGAAATATCAGTAGAAGAAATTTTATTTGCGCGGCTGCATGCCCGAAATTTAATGAAGTTCTGTGATGTCCTTACGAGTGAGCAGATTTGTATGAGGCCTTGAGTTGTCATGGAGCAGGAGAGTTCGTTTGTATTATTGTGGACACGAACGCGCTGAAGTCGTTCCTTCAACTCCCTGAGGATAGCACAGTACGCTTTAGAGTTGATCGTTGCTCGTTGAGTGAGGAAAACAAACAGAATAACCCCTTCAGAGTCCCAGAAGACCGACCGCTGTGGCCGAGTGGTTCTAGGCGTTTCAGTCCAGAAGCGCGCTGCTGCTACAGTCGCAGGTTCGAATCCTGCCCCGAGCATGGATGTTTGTAATGTCCTTAGGTTAGTTAGGTCTAAATAGTTCTAAGTCTAGGGGCTCATGGCCTCAGATGTTAAGTACCATAGTGGTTAGAGCCATTTGAACCATTTTTTGAGTCCTAGAAGACCGTCACCATGATTTACCGGCTGAGGCTGCAGCTTTGTACTTTCTCTTTTGAGGAGAAGACGTTAAGTTGCGTGTCGCCACTGCTTGGACTGCCGTTTCGTTCCCGATTCGAAGTGATGAACCCTTGTTCCATCGCCTGTGACGATGTTCGATAAAAAAATTACCACGATCAGCCTCGTAGCGGGCAAACAATCCCGCACAAATGGCCCTTCATTGCCGCTCGTGGTCTTCTGTTAGGCGGCGAGGGACCCACTGGCACACACATTTGAGTACCCCAACTAGTGGACGAGACTGTCAGCCTACCAACAGAAATGTCCAGTTGAGAAGCGAGTTGTTTAATCGTGGTACGTTGATCACTTAGAGTGAGACTGTCAGCACGTTCCAACACTGAAGGAGTCTGTGGCCGGCCGGCGCGTGGGACATCGGACGGGTTTGCGCGACCTTGTTGTTGCGATGATGTCAGACGCCTCTCCCAACCACTCACCGTGCCTTGGTTCACTATCAGGACCCCGTAGACATTCTACAGGTGTCTATGCATGTCTGCGGTGCTCTGCTTTTCCGCCAAAAGAAACCCATTGACATCTCTCTGCATGCGACACACCTCCGTCACAAAAGCAATTTTTTAAGGCCTCACATAGCGCCGCCTCCTGTCGGAGCTTCATGAAACTATAGGGGCTGAAGTGGAAGTACTTCACGATATCCCACAACAAAAGCAGCATTATTTAAAACGAATTTTACGTAGAAAAAACGATGTGTTTCTTTATTGAACGCCTCTTTAATTTGTGCACACTCGAGGTGGGCGCTGGGTCGTGAACTTCGAACTCTTGGACCACGGAGAGCGTCGTGCAGGGAAGGTGCAGCCAGCAGTCACTGCGTCCGACCTTACAAGATGGCCAGGCAATCTTGCGCTGTGTTGTTTCCCTGCGACCAGCAGCGCTGTTTCAGCTGGGTGGGCTCGGCGGTAGGTGAGGGTGGCTGGCGGACGACCCACGCGTAAGGCGACGGAGGCATCCAGGTACGAGCCCCAGACCAGCACCGATCGGCGGCGTTGTGCCGGCGGGCACTCGGTGATCGGCGGCTCGGAGGGCGTCAGTTGGACTCTCAGTGGCTGAAACCTCAGACAGGTGGGCCTGTCAGGATGATGGCTGAGCGGTGGTGGCCACACAGCAGAAACCCACGCTGCAGCCGCAGCCGACTAGATGACACTCCAATTCGACAGCCAACCTAGCCGTACGGCCATTACCTATATGACCCCGACTAAGTTTTTTGATGGGTGGCCTCCACAAATGCCACATACGTCGAGTGCCAAAACATCCGTCTTTACGATAACTTTGCAGTCACCGTCCAGGCAGATGAGCCACAGATCTCAGATAGGCGGTGTGACGTAACGCAGTGTCAGTCTGTTGCTACAATTAATACAGGGTGCGTCAAAAAAATGTATACACACTTTGAAGCGTCATAGAAAATTTATTTCCCGTTCTACAGTGTTAAATTTCGGGAAATGGAAAGCTTAAAGTCCAATTGGAAAAAAGAAATGTACTTTGCAAATGTGATTAATGTTCAAACTGGTGACCTTCAGCATCAATACATTTGTGAGTACGAGTTACCACTGATTCCGTATATCGTACCAAAGTGTCCAATGAGATTACTGCGCACACCACCTGAGTCCCATTCCAAGCTGTGTCCAAGTTACGTGGTTTACGTTCGTACGCCTCATCTTTTACTGTGCCCCATAAATAAAGCGGCGTGAGGTCTGGAGAGCGTGCAGGAAACTCGATTGGTCCCCTGCGTCCTATCCACTGGCCTGGGACATTGTGATCCAAATATGCTCGTATGTCCCTATGGTAGTGCAGCGGGGCGCCATCTTGTTGGAAATAAAACTCATCATCACCGTATAATACACGAATGGCAGGGAATGTGGAGTCAGCAAGCACTGTTAGGTACGTTTCTCCGGTAACAGTACCTTCAAAGTGGAAAGGCCCAATGAGTCCCCTTGCACACAAACCACACTACACATTTACACCAGGCAAATTCACAGCCTTTTCAATTGTAATGTGAGGATTATCTTCAGCCCAGTACACACAATTGTGCCTATTGACAGTTCCATCGAGTTTGAATTGGGATTCATCCGACCAAATTATGCTACCCATAAATCCCAGTTCACGTCTCACCATCTCCTGAACCCATTTACAAAATTCTAACCTTCGATATGGATCGTCGTCACTTAGCTGTTGCACCAGCCTTGGAATGTACACACGAAACTTGCCCTTCAGAATGCGTAGGACACTAGTAGCACTTACTCACGGGCCACTTGCCTTGAAGATTTTTGAGGCGGACGCTGAAACAGTTCCAAGACCGCAGTTGTGGAATCATCACTTGTAGCTCTTCGAGGTCACCCTGATCGACCTTTATGCACATCACACACCCACGAATTTCGAATTTCTCTCGTAGACGTGTAATTGTTAACCTTGAAGGTTAACTAATAGTAAAAATGTAATAAAGTGTCACTGTGTTTGTATAACTATGCTATTATCTGCATGTTTTAGATAAAAAAGTCACTGATGATGGTGATATTAGTCGCCGAAACTAGTTTGGGAAAATAAACAAGTAAACAAACAACAAGGTGTTTTGCATCAAGGTGGATATAATTTCTGATATTGCTGTTTTTCTATGCAAATACTGACCAAATGGAAGAGTTCCAAGATAACGTTATTGTACCTACACAAACATATCCTTGTACAATACTCACTTCTCCACTGTCTTCGAACCGCAGCTACATTCTCAAACTTCCAGTACCATTTAATTATCTGCTTCCGCGCTTCAAAGCTCAAACGCACGGCCGCCATGTTGCAGTTACTTCCGTGCCACTGCTGCCACCTGTTGAAGAAACATACCATTACTTTCTCACAGATATTTAACCTTGTAGAACGGGAAATAAATTGTCTATGACAGTTCAAAGTGTATATACGTTTATTTGACGCATCTTTCGGCAACGAGCCCATTCCTTTGCCTTGCACTGTTGCATTTTTTGTCCTTTTTTCAGTTAGAAAAGATGTAAGCGCGAGGGTGTTAGGTACTATTAAAGTATTTTGACTCGGGTATTGTAAATTAATATCTCATCAAATATTCTCCTCCTTATAACCTGTGACATGTGTATATAAAATTTACAATTACTGGCTAATAAACCCGGCATAGCTTGGATATTACTTTTGCCCATTTCCTAATACAAACGAAAACAAAAAATAAACCGTTTTTGTAGCGTCATATCAAAAAAGGTTTCATTTCCACATATTCATGAAAATCCCCTTTGAAATTACGAAACCGCCCTGTAAAGAAATATGTATAATCTACAGATGTATAGCTATATTATTCTGGGCAGTTTCTTTCGCTGGGCGCAGCTGCCTTACGTGTCTAGATCGGGATTTTGTAAAAATCTCTATGTCAACGCCTCTTCATGGCTCTATAGACAGCTACTGTTTTCATCAGCGGCCGTTTGCGCTTCGCATTTGACAGCCGTCAAAAGCGCTGCCACATGTCAGGATTTCCTTACGTTCACTCGACGTATGGGTGTCGTAGTAGTACAGAATAAATGCATTAAAGCTTCGTGAACGATACGACAGTTTTCATACGTCTCAGTATTTATGACTCATTTTTCATGAAGTATGAGTCGTACAAGGATATATTTGTGTAGGTACAATAACTTTTATCTTGGAACTCTTCCATTTGGTCCGTATTTGCATAGAAAAACAACAATATCAGAAACTGAATCCGCCTTGACGCAAAACACCTTGTTGTTTGTTTATTTGTTTATTTTCCCAAAGTAGTTTCAGCGGCAAATATCACCATCAGCAGCGACTTTTTTTATCTAAAACATGCAGGTAGTAGCATAATTATACAAACGCAGTGACACATCATTAAATTTTTACTATTAGTTTTTTTGAAATACCGTTTTCTATGGATACATTCATACAACCTTATTTATTGCATGTTATAGCAAGTTTTTGAGAATTATTGTCGCTGTTTGCAATATGGTTTCTGTGCTTTTTTCTGTTGCCGTTTTTCTCAGCGAACATCATGTCATCTGCAACTGTGTGAGCGGCTGTTAGTAAGCAACATACTAGAAGGTGAACTTCGTGTGTCAGCAGTATACACTTGGGTTTGCGGTAGTGTTGTGGAATCCAATTATTTGCTGTCTACTGGGCTGTTACTTATTTAGTCGTGTACTCACGTTCGTTGGATGGTATGTAGCTCATTGTATACGCAGGAAAACAAAACTTTCGCACTATGATTATGATCAAGAATATTACGCCATCTTACTGATCGCGTGTACCGCAAGAGATGTATCGCATGTTGCGAGAAGGCTATGAAAACTGTAGCGCGAATTACGACGACTTCTGTTCCTTATTTAGGTCTCTGTGTGTGATGGGGAAGTGGCTCTTGTGCGTGTGTGTGCTTCCTGTTCTGTATCCTTAGTCAGTTCTCTCAGAGCGTTAAAGAGTGTGTTGTTGCAAACTGTTGTGTTTTCGTTTATTACATTTCTCCCTTCGGCTATAGCCTTTTGTATGTAGTAATTTTCTTCAGTATAGACTGGTGCTGTTTTTCAGAATGTGTAGATCGTTTTTGATGTTAGTGGGGTTATGGTTTTTGTTCATTAGATGTTCTGCAAAAGTTGAATGTGTGCTGTCCCTCTTTAGAACTCTCTATGCTCTGTGTAACTCGTTCGGAAGTTTCTGCTTGTATGTCCGATGTATTTCAGTTTTACCTTGTTGCTGAGTTTGTTGATGGTGTCTGTTTTGTAGTCGTTTTTAGCAACAATTTGTTTGATTATATTTAGTTTCTGTGTGCAGTTTTCTGGTTTAAGAAGTGTTCAGTTTATCGTGTAGAGCATGTGTGTGAAACTGGCGTATTTATGCACTGTTGGTTGGCTGAGTGAGCTATGGATAACAGTGCTTATGGATGTGGGTTTTCTGTAGATGAAGAATTCATGTTGGTGGTTGTTTCTTGTGATTGTAAGATCCAAGAAATTTAGTTTCTTGTTTTTTTTTCTATTTCCATTGTGAAGTGAATTTGTGAGTGTACTGTGTTGCTGTTACTGTGTAGTTCTTCTATCCTGTTACGTGTTTCATCTACAAGACAGATTATGTCATCCACACATTGGTACCAGTAGATTATTTTGTACCCGCCTTGTTTTACATTCTTATTGAATATTGTGTTCTTTATATGGTCCAAGAAAACGTTGGCTAAGGTTCCACTGGTGGGGGACCCCATGGGTAGCCCCTCTTGTTGCAAATGGAAGTTGCTGTTGAGAGTGAAGTAGTTTTGTTCTGTGATTAGCCTAAGAATGAATGAGATTTCATTTATTTGTATGTCTGGGAATGTCTTGCATTTTAGCTGTTGTTCTATAATGTTTATAGTTTCTACTATGGGTATGTTTGTGTACATGGATGTAATGTCAAAAGACACCAGTTTGCAGGTATGTTGACATTCTTAATTTTCTCTATTATGTCTCCTGTGTTTCTGAGGCTTCTGTTCTTTGTGTATGTGTATGTTTTCTGTAGGAATGTGTGCATGTGTCTCCCTAGTAAGTAGGATGGTGCTTTTCTGAAGTCCATCACTGGCCTGACTGGGATGAGAGGTTTGTGGACCTTTGGCAAGCCTGTTAAGAGTGGAGCTTTAGGGTTCTTTCGTGTCATTCTTTTTGTCTGGTTCTGTGTCAAGGTGTGTGTGATGTTTTTTAAGAGAGACTTTACGTTTCTTTGGTATCTTTGTGTTGGGTCACTGGTTAGCTTGCTTATTTCATTCTCTGCCAGAAATTTTTCGTTTTCTCAATGTATTCTTCCCCTGTTATTAAGACTGGAGCATTCCTTTTGTCCGTCTTGGTGATAAGAACATTGTGTTGTTTTAGTTTTCTGTGTATACTGTTGATGGTTTTCTCATCAGATGTTTTTTTTTATTTTGTCTTGATGATTTGTTTCATTTCCTCTGTCACTATTTCTCTTGTTACACCTGGGTTGAAGTCTGGAGTGTTACGTTTTTCATGTTGTCCTATGATGTATTCAGTCTCAGTAATAAGATTTTCTGTGGTGTTATGTGTTGTGTGGGTGTTCAAATTGTATTTGGTGCCTTTCTCATGTAGCTGCTGTTCTTTTTTTTTGTGAGTGTCATGACAGTAAAATTAATCAAGAGTTCATGGAATGTGTATTGCGTTTGTGTCTCGGTTTTAGAGCAGTTTTTGTTCATCCGTTTATTTAATTTAGGTTCCTGTTTCTGCCATTTCTTTTGCATTATTGACTATGAGTGGTGATTTATTCTTTCTGTTACATCATACAGTACTGAGGAGCTGGAGATTTGGTTTGCTAATTCTAGGCGTAATTTAATTCAGAGCGAAATATGTTGTGAATAGAGTTAGTAGGAAAGAAGTAATAAATTTAAAACTTGTGTGTGATGCGGCAATTTTTCACGCGCCTCAGTGTTAATGACATCACATATCCTCAACCGAGGCTCACGACAAAGGCAGGCCGCGTAGTTTACATCACGGAGGTAGCCCTGAGCTCGCTTGCTCGGTTTGCTCAGCGGGCAAAATGCGTTTCTAAACCTGTTAATTCGTATCTGGGTATGTACATACCAATGAAACTTGCATCTTCTACTGGAATCTGCTATATGACTTATTACTGAATACAACAAAATTTAAAATCAATTCTCGACATGAACAGTATAACGGCTAGTTTATATCATTTAGTCTCTTTTGCGTAACAGTCCTAATTTCATAGAAGATGTGATGCCATATGGAACTGATAGTCATTTTGGCGTTATTTTAATGGTTATGTACACCAGTACTACCGTAACAAATTATTACTAGGCCTCTGGATTTCCTATCATTGTAGGTCTAATAACAGTAAGATTCCATAATAGTGGATTCCAGTAGAAGACACAATTCTCGTTTGTACATACACACCTACTTATGAGTTAACTGGTATAGAAACGCAGTTTGTGGCCGGCCGGAGTGGCCGAGCGGTTCTAGGCGCTTCAGTCCGGAACCGCGCGATTGCTACGGTCGCAGGCTCGAATCGTGCCTCGGGTGTTGATGTGTGTGATGTCCTTAGGTTAGTTAGGTTTAAGTAGTTCTAAGTTCTAGGGGACTGATGACCTCAGGTGTTAAGTCCCATAGTGCTCAGAGCCATTTGAACCATTTGAACCAACGCAGTTTGTCTGCTGAGTTGAGCGAGCTTGGGCTACCTTTGTGATGTACGTGTCGAGGCCTTTCTTTCTCGTAGGCCTCGTCCTGAACTATGTGTCGCGCCATGATACTATTTTGTAGTCTCATATGGCGGCATATGTGGATACTGTCTGCGAAATATATTGCTAGTAGAGTTAGCAGCACATAAGCAGTAAATTTGAGCGTCATAGATCATGCGGCAGTTTTTCACGCATCTCATAGTTTATGACGTGGTATCTCCTTAACTGTGGTAGCTATGGGGTTGTTGTTACCCTCATAGTGATTGTTGTCAGACGGTAAAAGATGTGTGTAAGACGTTTGGTTGAAATCGGGAGAATGGTTAAGAGGAGATATGGAAAACACACATAAACATACTTCTACTTTTATAATATGTCTGAATGTCTATAATTATTTGTTGTGAAAATAATTGTATTATTCTATCTCTTTCAATATAGGTTAAGAAAGTTAAAAATACTTAACTTTAGATTAGATTTGGAAATAAAAAAGCTTCAGCTCCCATCAGAACATGTCTTTATCCCTTTGTGATGTTCATAATCATTGTTTTCAGCTAATGTCGCGACTAGTTTCGAATTTCTATGCGTGAATCGTAATATTAAGTGTGAATTTTTCAATATTCATCGTTTTTTATGTTTTTCAGTACACCTTTCACTACAACATTTTCTTACTTATAGCACTGGAGCATCTGTTCCCCAATCTCTTATAGTATGAAACAGCATGGGGCAAACAGAAACCTACACCTATCCCTCAACACAATATTTTTAATGCGTACAACACACTGTCCTCTTTCTAGTGCCAAATTTTGCCAATATGAGCTGATTCGTGATGGCAAACAGTCACGGTTCTTGAGAACGAGTCCCAATAGAGAATTTATCGGCCCTGGTATTACTCACGACTTACCTCTCATTCATTACAGAAAATACATATATATCACAATTTTTGTCGGCATGATATCACCTCCGTGGCATCCTGCATAACATAAAAGGTAAAGATCTCAACACATACATATATTTACAAGCAACAATACTCAAACACTATGTATACATTTTCCCGAAAGCTGTTGCCTCCACCATTGGAATACAGTTACATGTTAGTTGTACGTTTCCACAAGACGTCCCATCCGAGTTGTGATTCAGTCAGCAGATAAGCATTTGTAAAACTTTACCTTCCAACAAGTGAATATTATTCGTTAACTGACCTCCTAATGTCACTAAATTTGTTAGGGGAGTGTAGGTAAAGAAAACAAAAAAAAAAAAAAAAAAACATGGAAACTACAATGTCGGAAGAATATTTAGTGCTTAAATATCTTCAACATTTCGTGGCCCTGACAGCAACGGTGTGAATATTAATTTATATTTTAATAATTAACAGCCTCACTTGCACCGTTTGCCTGGAACTTACCTAGGTTTCAGTCGGGATAACCCAACCTTCTTCAGGAAAACAGTAACTACCATCTTTCCATAGTGGACATGGTCAAGCTAAAACTAATAAACCATAAATTATCGTCAGACTATAAAACTTATCTGGAACTGCCTCGGCCCCACTTCGCGACTGCCACTCGTGGCTGCCACGTCGCGCATCGCGGTGGCAGGATGGCCGTTTCGGATTATTGCCACACAAGATGAACGATCTGCATCAGTGGTACAACGATGCTGGTGTCAGTGGTCACGTGATCATTCTCACACATGTAGACGGGTTTCTGGACGTCCACTCAGCACAGGCGCCTTCCTGGATCTTCACATTGTACGAGTAGCAGTGGCCGATTGCACAGCTGCGACAGCACAGATAAGAGGGCTTGGGAGCCCAGACGAGTCAACACGAACTGTTCCAAACCGGTTATTAGCAGTTAGACTACCGAGAGGCACATCTCTAGACCTCCTTTCACTCACGCCACTGCGTCGACCGTAACGGTTGGATTGGTGTAGTCAGAGGATCACTTGGAAGATGGAATGGAGCGCCGTGATCTTCAGCGATGAAAACAGATTCTGCCTGCGTGCAAGTCGTAGGCATATATGGCACAAACCTGGTGAGCACTGGCTCATAGAGTGCATTCGTCTAAGACACACTGCCCCCTCCTCTAGGCCTTAGAGAGATAAACAACAACTCTCGTTCAGCTGTAGTGTCTCTGGTGGGGACATTAACCAGCGCTCGGTATCTGCCGAATGTTGTGTGTGTGTGTGTGTGTGTGTGTGTGTGTGAGTTTGAGGTTTAGGGGCGCTAAACAGCGTAGTCATCAGCGCCCACGCCAAATGGTTCAAATGGTTCAAATGGCTCTGAGCACTATGCGACTTAACTTCTGAGGTCATCAGTCGCCTAGAACTTAGAACTAATTAAACCGAACTAACCTAAGGACATCACACACATGCATGCCCGAGGCAGGACTCGAACCTGCGACCGTAGCGGTCACGCGGTTCCAGACTGAAGCGCCTTTAACCGCAAGGCCACACCGGCCGGCCCCCACGCCGAATGTTATTAGACAGTTTCTTCTGCCGTTCTTCCAACAGGTAGGTGATGTGTTGTTCCAACAGGATAATGGTAACACATACACACATACACACACACACACACACACACACACACACACTGTCTGTGAAACCCAACATGGACTGCAAGACTTGCAGCAACTTCCCTGGCCAGCTCGATCTCCGGACTTGTCTCCAATCGAGCACGCGTGGAATATGAAAGGACGACGAGTTCTAACAGAACTTCGTGAACAAGTCGAACAGTCAATACGTAATGTATTCCGGGGAAATATTCATTGTACCTCATAACCGCTTGGGTTACTGATCTGTAAATGTTATCATTTCATGTACTTCTCGAGTGAACTGGATTTTTTGGGGGAGCAGTGTATATATTTACAAGCAACACATTAAGAACACAATGACATTTGTCACTCAACAGTCCTTCACACTAACCCCAGCATTGTTAAGCACAGTAAAATTAGTCATTGATAAGAATTACGATATTGAATTTAACTATGGTACAAGGAAGACTAAGTGACGTAACAGTTTGGTCGTTGAGGGGGGGAATCGGAAGAAGATAAGGAGTTCTGGTCAGACGAATGTAGGATAACCTCAACAGCAGCAGCAAATTATATAATGAAAGATAGGTCGGAGACTGAGTTACTCCTAACAGTTCAACGATATGATTGTTCCCGTTAAAATCGACATCAAACCAGCACCAGAAGCAATACTTAAGATATACCTACTGGCAGCACAGACAGAAGATAAAGAAAGAGGGAAATTAAATGACGATGTTGAACGGGAGATTCAGTATGCGAACGAAGGTGATAATCTAATACTCGTGGGGGTACTAATGCGGGAGGGAGTAGAAGGGACATTTAGGGGATAATATGGGCTTGGTAGTAGGAATACTAATGGAGTTCTGATGTAAACATCAGCTAGTAACAGCGAGAGGTATAAACGGAAAAGGCCAGAAGATACGGAAGATTCCAGCTGGATTACATCATGGTCAAACTGAGTCCTGAATCGGATACTGGATTGTAAGACGAACTCAGAAACTTATATAGACTCAAATGGTATGAAGTTTAGTTCACTAGTCTGGAAGAAACGATGTGGACAAAGGTAGGATACTGAAGTAGTGAAGAATGATGAGATGTGGTTGTACTTCTCTGTCGTTTTTGATACGGCGATAATAAATACTACAGTAGGCAGTTAAGAGGAAGAGGAAAAAAGAGCACTCACAGAAATTGGACGACAAACGATCGTACAAGAACTGTAACTTCGAAGAAACTTTGGATAAAGGAAAAATATTACCATTGATGGAAGAAAGACCAAGGTACAAAAATATTTGGGAAGCAAAGGCGAAATGGCTAAACAAGTGTTATGAATTCGAGAAATGGTTTTTGGAAAGATTGATTCAGCAATTCAGGATATTGAAAAGTCAAAACAACACCTGGGCAGTTTAAAAGCTCGGGTGTCAACATTAAGACTGCAACAGGAATTACACTTTTCAGAGCATAAGACAAAACGGTTAGATGGAAAGAGTATAAAGAATGCATGTATGAGGATGAGCACTTGTTCGAAGACGTGGCAGAAGAAGAAACTGGAGTCGGTATTCAAGACATAGGGGAGGCAGTATTAGAGTCGGAGTTAAATAGAGCTTTCGAAGACATACCGTCAAACAAGGCAGAAAGAATAGTAAACGTTCCTTCGGAATTTCTAATATAATTGGAGTAAATGGCAACTAAACGACTATTCAGAAAAGAAGGAGGGAAGATTAGAGCTTAATGTACCGTCGACAGCGGGGTCATTACAGACAGAGAGAAAGGTCGAATCACGAAAGGATGAGAAAAGCAGTCCACGATGCTCTCTTTCCAAACGTACCATGATGACATTTAAATATGGATGGTCGGACCGTCATTCTAACCGTCGTCCTCCAACATGCGAGACCATTGTGCTAACTAATGAAAAGCTATCTCCGCGCAACTATTCAATTTGGTGTACAGAAACTACGAGTCAATTAGACGTCAAGAAAATATTACCCACAGAAACATGAAGATAGTAAGGTAAGATAAGTTAGTGGCTCGTGATCAAAGTTTCTGACAAGAATAATACATAGGAGATTGTTGTCGTTGTTGTTGTTGTTGTTGTGGTCTTCAGTCCTGAGACTGGTTTGATGCAGCTCCCCATGCTACTCTATCCTGTGCAAGCTTCTTCATCTCCCAGTATCTACTGCAGCCTACATCCTTCTGAATCTGCTTAGTGTATTCATCCCTTGGTCTCCCTCTACGATTTTTACCCTCCACGCTGCCCTCCAATACCAAATTGGTGATCCCTCGATGTCCCAGAACATGTCCTACCAATCGATTCCTTCTTCTAGTCAAGTTGTGCCACAAGCTCCTCTTCTCCCCAATTCTATCCAATACCTCCTCATTAGTTATGCGATCTACCCATCTAATCTTCAGCATTCTTCTATAGCACCATATTTCGAAAGCTTCTATTCTCTTCTTGTCTAAACTATTTATCGTCCAAGTTTCACTTCCATACAAGGCTACTCTCCATACAAATACTTTCAGAAACAACTTCCTGACATTTAAATCTATACTCGATATTAACAAATCTTTCTTCTTCAGAAACGCTTTCCTTGCCATTGCAATTCTACATTTTCTATCCTCTCTACTTCGACCATCATTTTGCTCCCCAAATAGCAAAACTCCTTTACTACTTTAAGTGTCTCGTTTCCTAATCTAATTCCCTCAGCATCACCCGACTTAATTCGACTACATTATATTGTCCTCCTTTTTCTTGTTGATGTTCATCTTATACCCTCCTTTCAAGACACCGTCCATTCCGTTCAGGTGCTCTTCCAAGTCCTTTGCTGTCCCTGACAGAATTACAATGTCATCGGCGAACCTCAAAGTTTTTTTTCTTCTCCATGGATTTTAATACCTACTCCGAACTTTTCTTTTGTTTTCTTTATTGTTTGGTCAGTATACAGATTGAATAACATCGGGGATAGGCTACAACCCTGTCTCACTCTATTCCCAACCACTGCTTCCCTTTCATACCCCTCGACTCTTATAACTGCCATCTGCTTTCTGTATAAATTGTAAATAGCCTTTCGCTCCTTGTACTTTACCCCTGCCACATTCAGAAACTGAAAGAAACTATTCCAGTCAACATTGTCAAAAGCTTTCTCTAAGTCTATAAATGCTAGAAACGTAGGTTTGCCTTTCCTTAATCTTTCTTCTAAGATAAGTCGTAGGGTCAGTATTGCCTCCCGTGTTCCAACATTTCTACAGAATCCAAACTGATCTCCCCGCGGTCGGCTTCTACCAGTTTTTCCATTCGTCTGTAAAGAATTAGCGTTAGTATTTTGCAGCCGTGACTTATTAAACTGATAGTTCGGTTATTTTCACATCTGTCAACACCCGCTTTCTTTGGGATTGGAATTATTATATTCTTCTTGAAGTCAGAGGGTATTTCACCTGTTTCATACATCTTGCTCACCAGATGGTAGAGTTTTGTCAGGACTGGCTCTCCCAAGGCTGTCAGTAGTTCTAATGGAATGTTGTCTACTCCCGGGACCTTGTTTCGACTCAGGTCTTTCAATGCTCTGTCAAACTCTTCACGCAGTATCATATATCCCATTTCATCTTCTTCTACATCCTCTTCCATTTCCATAATATTGTCCTCAAGTACTTCGCCCTTGTATAGACCGTCTATATACTCCTTCCACCTTTCTTCTTTTCCTTCTTTGCTTACAAATGTGTTTCCATCAAAGCTCTTGATATTCATGCAAGTGGTTCTCCTTCCTCCAAAGTTGTCTTTAAGTTTCCTGTAGCCAGTATCTATCTTACCCCTAGTGAGATAAGCCTCTACATTCTTACATTTGTCCTCCAGCCATCCCTGCTTAGCCATTTTGCACTTCCTGTCGATATCATTTTTGAGGCGTTTGTATTCCTTTTTGCCTGCTTCATTTACTGCATTTTTATATTTTCTCCTTTCATCAAATAAATTCAATATTTCTTCTGTTACCCAAGGGTTTCTACTAGCCCTCGTCTTTTTACCTATTTGATCCTCTACTGCCTTTACCGTTTCATTCCTCAAAGCTACCCATTCTTCTTCTACTGTATTTCTTTCCCCCATTCCTGTCAATTGTTCCCTTATGCTCTCCCTGAAACTCTGTACAACCTCTGGTTTAGTCAGTTTGTCCCATCTCCTTAAATTCCCACCTTTTTGCAGTTTTCTCAGTTTTAATTTACAGTTCATAACCCATAGATTGTGGTCAGAGACCACATCTGCCCCTGGAAATGTCTTACAATTTAAAACCTGGTTGCTAAATCTCGGTCTTTCCATTTTATAATCTATCTGATACCTTTTAGTATCTCCAGGGTTCTTCCATGTATACAACCTTCTTTCATGATTCTTGAACCAAGTGTTAGCTATGACTAAGTTATGCTCTGCGCAAAATTCAACCTAACTTTAACCTCTTTCATTTCTTAGCCCCAATCCATATTCACCTACTATGTTTCCTTCTCTCCCTTTTCCTACTCTCGAATTCCAGTCACCCATGACAATTAAATTTTCGTCTCCCTTCACTATCTGAATAATTTCTTTTATCTCCTCAAACATTTCATCAATTTCTTCGTCATCTGGAGAGCTAGTTGGCATATAAACTTGTACTACTGTAGTAGACGTGGGCTTCGTGTCTATCTTGGCCACAATAATGCGTCCACTATGCTGTTTGTAGTAGCTTACCCGTACTCCTATTTTTTATTCATTATTGAACCTACTCCTGCATTACCCCTATTTGATTTTGTATTTATAACCCTGTATTCACCTGACCAAAAGTATTGTTCCTCCTGCCACCGAACTTCGCTAATTCCCTCTATATCTAACTTTAACCTATCCATTTCCCTTTTTAAATTTTCTAACTTACCTGCCCGATAAAGGGATCTGACCTTCCACGCTCCGATACGTAGAACGCCATTATTCTTTCTTCTGATAACGACGTCCTCTTGAGTAGTCCCCACCCGGAGATCCGAATCCCCATTCTATTTTACCTCCAGAGTATTTTACTCAAGAGGACGCCATCATCATTTAACCATACAGTAAAGCTGCGTGCCGTCGGGAAAAATTACGGCTGTAGTTTCCCCTTGCTTTCAGCCGTTCGCAGTACCAGCACAGCAAGGCCGTTTTGGTTAGTGTTACAAGGCCAGATCAGTCCATTATCCATACTGTTGCCCCTGCAACTACTGAAAAGGCTGCTGTCCCTCTTCAGGAACCACACGTTTGCCTGGCGTCTCAACAGATATCCTTCCGTTGCGGTTGCACCAACGATACGGCTATCTGTATCGTTGAGGAACGCAAGCCTCCCCACCAACGGCAAGATCCATGGTTCATGGCTCATAGGAGTTTACACCCCGTTATCTAGTCCTACTTAGTTTCACGTGAGCTCCCGAGGACCACCGCACGGCGTCCATGGAGACGAAGCGCACGCCAGAGCGTAAGGCTTGGTGTTGACTTAGTACTTATGTACCGCAATTTTAGAATGTGACTACGCTTGTTCAAGCTGTTTTAGTTTTAGTTATAGACCATGCCCTTTTAGACAAATTATAGGTCCAGGTATATCTTCTGAAGAAGGCTCAATTATTTGGGCTGAAACCTAGGTAAAAGTTGGGTTCATTACCGCAATCGAGGCTGATGGTTTCTTATATATTAGATTATCACGATTGCTGACTGTGCTGCAATGTTGACAGTAGAAATACAAAATATGAAGTAAGAGTAAACCAAAGTAAGATGAAGGTAATGAAGAGTAGGCCTAGTAGAAATGAGATTAGCGATACACTTCGGATCATAACTGGGGACCATGAAGAAGAGGCAAATCAGGAATTCTGCTACCTTGGAAGCAAAATATCAGATGGTGGACGAACCAAGGAGGATATGAATAGCAGATTAACATAGGAAACGATTGTGTTTCTGGTCAAGAGAATATTGCTAGTATCAAACGTCGGCTTTAATATGACGAAGAAATTTCAGAGGAAGCACATTTGAAGTACAGTATTGTAGGGCAGTGAAACGTGGGTTGTGGGAGATCCGGAAAAGAAGAGAATCGATACGGTTGAGATTTCGCACTATAGAAGAATGTTGAAAATTAGGTGGACGGGTAGGATAAGGAATGAGACGAAGAAAGGAACACTGACAAGAAGAACGGACAGAAGGATGGGACTTGGAGAAACATCAGATTGTAACTTGAATAGCATTAGTATGAGATATGGATATGGATGGTAAAAGCTGTAGGAACGACAGAGACTGGAACACGTCTAGAAAATATTTGAGGATGAAAGGAACAAGTGCTGTTCTGAGATCAAGAGGTTAGCACAGGGAAGGAATTCGTGGCGTGCCCCATCTATCCAGTCAGAAGACTAATGGCGAGAAAAATGATACAGGTAGTGTCATCCTGTGGAGTACACAGGTTCTTTTGAAATCTGAGAGCAGAAATCAAAGCAAACCTATACTACAATTTATGAGTTATTAATTTTCAGTTGCTTTTAATTAAAGAAGAATATATAAGAGGAGTGATGACAGTACCTATTTGTAATAAAATTTGAAATGGCTCTTTCTTTTGTTAATAATTCCACCGTATTTCATGATGTCAAAAAATATATATATATATATTCATGTCGTATACTTTCGGTACAATGAAACGTAAAGGGAGAAAAAACGGACAAGTGCCTGTAAAACTCGCGCTCTGTGTTTCCCGTACGAACCTAATTACGTATACTAGGTGATTCAAACAAACGTTTACAAACTCACGTTTTCCGTACAAACTTAATTACGTATGTGATGTTTAAATTACGTATACTGGGTGAATCAAACAAACGTTAACAAACTGGCGTGGGGCATCGGGCCGCAAGGATCAGCAATCACGCAGGAACCGGCGATCACAAAGGCCATCCAGGGCGACTAAATGGCACTGCAGGTATTTAGTCGCATGCTACAAATGGACACCCACTACAAGAGATGCTCAAAATTTTGTCCAGTTGCATCGTGACACGTCAAACATTCACGCTGCATTGAACGGCGCTCCCTCTCAAAGACACCTGGTCTGTCTCGAAAACATCCTGCTGTCGCACTAATCTTGCCCACTAGGTTCTCGGGTGATATAACAGGTGTTTCACACACAAGTCCATTCAGATACCTGAACAGGAAAAAATAATTTGCGGACAGATCGGATGATCGTGGTGGCCATGCGACTGACCCACCGCGAAAGGTTGCCTGCAGATGCGTCATCCTGGTCTGCTGAAAGGCAGCTCTGTCGTGCTGAAATCGCATGCAGCGACGAATAAGCACGGGAACATCATTCAGCGTGACGGGCAGAACCTCTCGTAGGAATACGAGATACGTGCGACCATCAAGTCGGTCCAGATAACCAGTCTTCGACAACGCCAACCCTCCCGTGACCGTGGCGACTCCAGTTCCTATGTGATTACTGATCCTCGTTGTATACTCAATGTCTCACGTCACTCTGTAAACGCTGTTTGAGTCACCGTTTAGATCAGGCTGTTCCAGCTTGTCGGCTCCGCTGTGAGTCGCGGAGCGCTCCCTGCTCCAGGGAGCCGTGTCGCTCGCTGTGGGCCGGCGCGTGGCATGGCAGGCGGCAAGACAAGCGTTTTGATGTGCCAGCTGCGTCTTACAAGATCGACAACCTCATACTCTTAGCTGCTAAGATGTGGCGACATGCTACACCAGGAAATACGATGTTCAGGAAATAAATAAGAAACAACTGTTTTACAAGAAATTGCGTACTAAATTTATTGGGCCTCTGTACCTTGACATTTTATTTTCAGTACAAGATCGGAAATATCAGGTGTCAAAGTGTTCGCAGCTTTAATACGGAGGATGGCCTTCATTATTGCATCCTGAAGAAACGATGATTCCTTACTATTTACTCTTTTCATTGCTGAGAAAAACTGCTGCTGTAATGAACGATACAATCGTGACAAATCCAACGTGTTGTAGTACCTCTCTTTCAACAAAGTTGAATTTTGCAAATCAATAATCTCCAATTGAAGTGACAATGACAAGTTATCGGGGGAAACTGAAAAAGGAGTGCTGAACACCTTAAGTTCAATTTCCAAACTAGTGAGGTCTCGGAACCGCGTTTCAAACGACGCTTTAACTTTGCTTGGTAATCGCCGAAAGTAGTACCCTGACGTAGTTTTAATGAAGCAAGACGACTGAAGAACGTTAAACGTCCATTACTCGTCTGCCTCTCAAATAAGCGTAACTTTTTCATTAACGCTTTGGTCGTGCATGTCAACGATTAGCTGCCCTTTGCCCTGCAATGACAGATTTAAATTATTCAGATGCATAGTTATGTCAGCTAGGAACGCCAGGTCTGATATCCATTTTATGTTTTTCAGACAATGCACTTTTTCCCCTTTCATTTCAAGAGAAGGGGATATTTCCCCACGAATGGCAAAGAAAACATCAAGAACTTTTCCCTGACTCAGCCAAGGAACTGTACTGTGGTAAGGTATATCCCCATACTCCGCTTCCATATCTTTCAGGAATCCTTTGAATTGGCGATGATTCATACCGTGACGCCGCATAAAATTCACACACTTCACGACGTCTTTCATTACGCCACCTAGCTCTACTGTTTCAGCACACAGTGGCTCTTGGTGAATAAAACAATGAAGAGTCAAAATGTCTTTCCCGAATTCGTCCCTGAGTTTATTTTTCAAACGAGAAGCAAAACCTTGGTGACGCCCGATCATTTGTTGTGCACCGTCTGTCGCCACAGAATGGAGCTTATCCCACGGAAAATTCATATTGTCCACTGAGTCACAAACAGCTTCAAAAATGTCACGTCCTGTTGCGGTGTAATCGAGTGGTACCACATCCAAGAGTTCTTCAGTTACTTGCAGCTCCATGTCGACACCATGCACAAAGACTGCAAGCTGAGCCCAGTCCGATATGTCGGCGCTTTCGTCAAGCGCTAGCGAAAATGCAACAAAGCCCTCCGCCTTTTTCCTGAGCCGTGTCTCTAAATCCGCTGCCATGTCCAGGATTCGACGAGACATTGTTTGCTTCCACAGGCAAACCCCTTCAATTGCCTACACCTCCCTTGGAAACAAACATTCTGCAACTGCTACCATGCACGATTTTACGAGTGGTCCCACCGAAAACAGCTTGTCACTCGTCGTAATCATGTGAGCGACCCTGTAGCTTGCTCGCATTGCAGATTCAGTAGTGTTTTCTCCGCTCTAATTCACCTGAAAGTTATAAACGCATTACAGAACACGAACTATGTTGCATGTTTTGATACCCTTCGTATTACGAAACCGTTTTTAAACTTACGTTTCCCGGTATGTCGTTCTTAAGCCTGGCTACCAATTATCAGTGTGCAGCGCCTTCTGCCTGATCGTAGTACGCTGCGTGAAGACGTGTATAATGTCGTTGTATATTGTACCTCTTCGCAGAATTAATTACTTTATGACATACAAGACACTGCAGTCGATCATCCCCCTCAATGAATAGAAAGGTATCCTCCAATAGAGGTACAGGGATCCCGCAGCTACTCAAACCTGTCATTGAACACGGATTATTGCTTCAGTTGCGACTGCATGCGGCCAGGGGGCAGTGAGTTCGCTTTCCCCCTCCACGCGGGCTCCGAGCTGCCGCAGTGAGGGCTCCGGAGCGCTCCGGATCCCTGGAGCTCGGTTGGAACAGCCTGGTTTAGATAGTTCATCCATAGGTCTTGATGACTGAGTTTGCAGGTATCAAAACATGCGACAGGCCAAAATGTCCGAATCTTTTGATTGAATTGACATAGAAACTTAACTGTGTCACATCGACAAGGAACAGTAGATCTTAATGTTTGACATAAATGTGAAATTTATACTTCTACCCGGCCCTGAGAAAAAGAGATCTCAGTAGCCGACCGTATCTTTTGTCTGTGTTGATTTAGAAACTAAAATTCATTACATCGTCAAGGAACCATATAGCTTATCTGACGTAAATATCAACTTGACAGACATGGTAGTCCATTGATAGTGACCGGGCCAAATATCTCACGAAATAAGCGTCAAACGAAAAAACTACAACGAACGAAACTTGTCTACCTTGAAGGGGGAAACCAGATGGCGCTATGGTTGGCCCGCTAGATGGCGCTGCCATAGGTCAAACGTATATCAACTGCGTTTTTTTAAATAGGAACCCCAATTTTTATTACATATTCGTGTAGTGCGAAAGAAATATGAATGTTTTAGTTGGACCACTTTATCGCTTTGTGATAGATGGCGCTGTAATAGTCACAAACATATGCCTCACAATTTTAGACGAACAGTTGGTAACAGGTAGGTCTTTTTTTTAAATTAAAGTGAAGAACGTAGGTACGTTTGAACATTTTATTTCGGTTGTTCCAATGTGATAGTACGTGGTATCACGTAACATTCCGACAGTGCGGACGGTATTTCCTTCGTGATGCATTACCCATGTTAAAATGGACCGTTTACCAATTGCGGAAAAGGTCGATATCGTGTTGATGTATGGCTATTGTAATCAAAATGCCCAACGATCGTGTGCTATGTATGCTGCTCGGTATCCTGGACGACATAATCCAAGTGTCTGGTCCGTTCGCCGGATAGTTACGTTATTTAAGCAAACAGGAGGTGCTCAGCCACATGTGAAACGTCAGCCACGACCTGAAGCAAATGATGATGCCCAAGTAGGTGTTTTAGCTGCTGTCGCGGGCTAATCTGCACATCAGTAGCAGACAAATGGCGCGAGAATCGGGAATCACGAAAACGTCGGTGTTGAGAATGCTACATCAACATCAATTGCCCCCCTACCATATTTCTATGCACCAGGAATTTCATGGCGACGACGTTGAACGTCGTGTACAGTTCTGCCTCTGGGCACAAGAGAAATTACGGGACGATGACAGATTCTTTGTACGCGTTCTATTTAGCGACGAAGCGTCATTCACCAACAGCGGTACCGTAAACCGGCATAATATGCAGTATTGGGCAACGAAAAATCCACGATGGCTGCGACAAGTGGAACATCAGCGACCTTGGCGGGTTAATGTATGGTGCGGTATTATGGAAGGAACGATAATTGGCCCCCATTTTATCGATGGCAATCTAAATGGTGAAATGTACACTCATTTCCTACATAATTTTCTACCGACGTTACTACAAGTTGTTCCACCGCATGACAGAATGGCGATGTACTTCCAACATGATGGATGTCCGGCACATAGCTCACGTGCGGTTGAAGCGGTATTTAATAGCATATTTCATGACAGGTGGATTAGTCGTCGAAGCACCATACCATGGGTCGCACGTTCACCGGATCTAACGTCCCCGGATTTCTTTCTGTGGGGAAAGTTGAAGGATATTTGCTATCGTGATCCACCGACAACGTCTGACAACATGCGTCAGCGCATTGTCAATGCATGCGCGAACGTTACGGAAGGCGAACTACTCGCTATTGAGAGGAATGTCGTAACACATATTGCCAAATGCATTGAGGTTGAAGGACATCATTTTGAGCATTTATTGCATTAATGTGGTATTTACAGGTAATCACGCTCTAACAGCATGCGTTCTCAGAAATGATAAGTTCACAAAGGTACATGTATTACATTGGAACAACCGAATTAAAATGTTCAAATGTACCATCGTTCTGTATTTTAATTTTAGAAACGTAACTGTTACCAACTGTTCGTCTAAAATTGTGACATATATGTTTGTGACTATTGCAGCGCCATCTATCACAAAACGAAAAAAGTGGTCCAACTAAAACATTCATATTTCTTTACGTACTACACGAATATGTAATAAAAATGGGGGTTCCTATTTAAAAAAACGCAGTTTATATACGTTTGACCTATGGCAGCGCCATCTAGCGGGCCAACACCCCTTCAAGCTAGACAAGTTTCGTTTTTTGGTTCTTTCTAGTTTTTTTGTTTGACGCTTATTTCGTGAGATATTTCGCCCGGTCACGATCAATGGACCACCCTATATACGAGGGCAGTTCAATAAGTAATGCAAAACATTTTTTTCTGAAACAGGGGTTGTTTTATTCAGCATTGAAATACACCAGGTTATTCCCCAATCTTTTAGCTACACAACACTATTTTTCAACGTAATCTCCATTCAATGATACGGCCTTACGCCACCTTGAAATGAGGGCCTGTATGCCTGCACGGTACCATTCCACTGGTCGATGTCGGAGCCAACGTCGTACTGCATCAATAACTTCTTCATCATCCGCGTAGTGCCTCCCACGGATTGCGTCCTTCATTGGGCCAAACATATGGAAATCCGACGGTGCGAGATCGGGGCTGTAGGGTGCATGAGGAAGAACAGTTCACTGAAGTTTTGTGAGCTCCTCTCGGGTGCGAAGACTTGTGTGAGGTCTTGCGTTGTCATGAAGAAGGAGAAGTTCGTTCAGATTTTTGTGCCTACGAACACGCTGAAGTCGTTTCTTCAATTTCTGAAGAGTAGCACAATACACTTCAGAGTTGATCGTTTGACCATGGGGAAGGACATCGAACAGAATAACCCCTTCAGCGTCCCAGAACACTGTAACCATGACTTTACCGGCTGAGGGTATGGCTTTAAACTTTTTCTTGGTAGGGGAGTGGGTGTGGCGCCACTGCATTGATTGCCGTTTTGTTTCAGGTTCGAAGTGATGAACCCATGTTTCATCGCCTGTAACAATCTTTGACAAGAAATTGTCACCCTCAGCCACATGACGAGCAAGCAATTCCGCACAGATGGTTCTCCTTTGCTCTTTATGGTGTTCGGTTAGACAACGAGGGACCCAGCGGGAACAAACCTTTGAATATCCCAACTGGTGAACAATTGTGACAGCACTACCAACAGAGATGTCAAGTTGAGCACTGAGTTGTTTGATGGTGATCCGTCGATCATCTCGAACGAGTGTGTTCGCACGCTCCGCCATTGCAGGAGTCACAGCTGTGCACGGCCGGCCCGCACGCGGGAGATCAGACAGTCTTGCTTGACCTTGCGGCGATGATGACACACGCTTTGCCCAACGACTCACCGTGCTTTTGTCCACTGCCAGATCACCGTAGACATTCTGCAAGCGCCTATGAATATCTGAGATGCCCTGGTTTTCCGCCAAAAGAAACTCGATCACTGCCCGTTGTTTGCAACGCACATCCGTTACAGACCCCATTTTAACAGCTCCGTACAGCGCTGCCACCTGTCGGAAGTCAATGAAACTATACGAGACGAAGCGGGAATGTTTGAAAATATTCCACAAGAAATTTCCGGGTTTTTCAACCAAAATTGGCCGAGAAAAAAAATGTGTTGCATTACTTATTGAACTGCCCTCGTATATACTTTGCTTATGGATTATATAAGTATACTTTGCTTATATACATATATACTTTGCTTATTATGACTGTAGGTGTACACGGACCTACCCTAAAGTTTTTGATGAGACAGTTTGCGTTGCGCAGGGTAGCCCTGGGGTCTAGGGCGCCTTGCCTCGGTTCGCGCGGCTCCTCTCGTCGGAGGTTCGAGTCCTTCCTCGGGCATGGATGTGTGTGTTGACCTTAGCGTAAGTTAGTTTAAGTTGGATTAAGTAGTGTGTAAGCTTAGGGACTGACGACCTCATCATTTTGGTCCTTTAGGACCTTACCACAAATCAAAATATTGGTGAGTATCAAAATGTGTGTCATAGATGACCACATATTAATACTGCATTGAGTTAGAAGCTTAAATATTTTACACCACCAAGAATCGTAGTATTAGTATTTGGCATTCAAATCAATACCTTAACAGACGAATCGACAACCGGAAAACAAAGTGATACTATAAGGGCGTTCATGAGAGACAAAGACATCATCAGGAGTGCGCCAGGGAAGTGTGACAGGACCTCTGTTATTCTCTATATACATAAATGATCGGACGGACAGAGTGGACAGAAATCTGCGGCTCTTTGCTGATGATGTTGTGGGGTAGGGGAAGGTGTCGTAGTTGAGTGACTGTACAAGGGTACGAGTTGACTTAGACAAAATTTCTGTGACTGTACGAGGATACGAGGTGACTTCTATTAGGTGTGGTCAAACACAGCTCGTTCTAAAAGTGGAAAAATTATGTTAAAGCAGATGAGTAGGAGAAACAATCTCGTAATGTTAGAACACACATTCAGGTTTATTAAATAACTGTACGCAATGTCGTAAAGTGAAATGAAATGGAGTGAGCATATAAGTATTGCAGTGGGGAAGCCGAATTGTCAACTTCTTTTCATTCGGAGTGTTTTAGGAATGTATGGTTCATCAGTAAAGATAACTGCATGTAAAACACTAGTGCGACCCATTCTTCAGTACTGCTCGAGTGTTTGTGATACTTACTAGGTCGGATTAAAGAAAGACATCGGGAGACCTTTTACCGGTAAGTTCGATAAACACGAAGGTATTAGGGAGATACATCGGGATCTCGAACGGTAACCTCTGAAGGGAAGACGACATTCCTTCCAAGGAAAGATAATGAGAAAATTTAGAGGTTCTACATCTGAGGTTGATTACAGAACGATCCTACTGCCGGAAATCAATATTTCGCACAAGGACTACTTACGTAAGACAGGAGAAATTAGGGCTCGTCGGAGGCGTACAGACAGTTTCTCCCTCCTCTGTTTGCGAGTGGAACAGAAAGAGAAATATCTAGTAGTGGTACATGGTGCTGTCCGCTGTGCACTGTACGTTGACTTCCGGGGCATGGTTCAGATGGTTCAAATGGCTCTGAGCACTATGGGACTTAACTTCTGGGGTCATCAGTCCCCTAGAACTTAGAACTACTTAAACCTAACTAACCTAAGGACATCACACACATCCATGCTCGAGGCAGGATTCGAACCTGCGACCGTAGTGGTCACGCGGTTCCAGACTGAAGCGCCTAGAACCGCACGGCCACACAGGCCGGCTCCGGGACATGCACATAGTACAACGTCAGATTGGATCTGAACACAAATCAGAAAAATTCGTGTCCGTACTCGCACCGGCTGCGCTTCCGACTCACTTGGTTGTATGCCGCTCTAGATGACTGGTAATTTAGCATCAAACGTTAACCGTCGTTTTTTTGGACAGTGTTAGCACCTAAGCCAAAATAAGTGTTTCTTTATTCACACTTCTTTTGATCACATGATATTTCAACTGTGTTAGTGAGTGACATATGCAGGGTTTCCACTGTTTAATCTCTTATAGTCACATGAGTTAAGAATGCATTTATTCCTATATGCATGTAACGCTTACACTGGGAAGGCATTTACTCCACATAATGTTGTCTAGATAACCAACACTAAGGTCTTCGCTGTATGTACAGTGTTTGAATAGTTCACGGAAGAACAGCTGATGAAATCGTCGAAAACATTTCCTGTCGATATACCGTCGTTACTGCTCTTACCATTAACAGATTAGAGCTTAGAACGTGTGAAATACGTTCAGTGTCAGTATGAATAAAGCAACTGACACCCCAATTATGTGCAGATGTTATTGACCCTCATATCGGGCAATTTTTTTTTTTACGTGTTCTACATTTTGATCTGATATTGGCAGTAGCCGAATCGACGTTATAAATAAAGAAACATATTAATTGGTTTGCATGACTCTTCTCTTATAATACTCATTGTATCTTCCACCCAGAGGTAACTACTGTCACAATGATATTCACTAGCCACGCGGAGTGGCCGTGCGGTTTCAGGCGCCATGTCACGGACTGCGCGGCCCCTCCCGCCGGAGGTTTGAGTCCTCTTTCGGGCATGGGTGTGTGTGTTGTTGTTAGCATAAGTTAGTGTAAGTAGTGTGTAAGTCCAGGGTCCGATGACCTCAGCAGTTTTGGTCCTGTAGGAATTCACATACATTTGAACATTTTGATATTCACTGATCAGCGAAAACATGATGACACTGGTGATAACGAGACTGAACGCTGCCTGATGGCGCTGTGGGAACATAATGCGGTACGAAAAGTGTATAAGGGGAGTATAGACGGATGGGGAAATATGCGAAATAATGGCATAGCGATATGCACAAATACAGGTTGTGGTGGTATCGCATACACATGGTATGAAAGGGCAGTGCATTGTCGGAATTGTCTTTTGTACTCCGGTGATGCATATGAAAGGTTTCCCACGTGATTATGGCCGCACAACGGCAATTTCTAACGCTGAACGCAAAATGGTTGTTGGAGGTACATGCATGGGACATTCCATTTTGGAAATCGTTAGGGAAGTCAATATTCCGAGACCCACAGTATCAAGTGTGTGCAGAGAACACCTAATTTCAGGCATTACCTCTCACCATGGACCGCGCAGTGGCCGACGGCCTTCACTTAACGACCAGATACAGTGGCTTTTGCGTGGAGTTGTCAGTGCTAACAGACAAACAACAATGGGCAAAAATATTCCCGCAGTAACCAACGTGGCACGAACGATGAAGGTATCCATTAGGACAATGCAGCGAAATTTGGCGTTTATGGACTGTGGCAGCAGCCAACAGACACGAGTATCTTTGCTAACAGCACATCGCGTGCAGCGCCTTTCTTGGGCGAGTGACCATATCGGTTGGACCCTAGACAAATGGAAAAGCGTGGCCTGGTTAGATGAGTCCCGATTTCACCTGGTAGGAGCTGATGGTAGGGTTCGGCTGTGGCGCAGACCCCACGAAGACATGGCCCCAAGTTATCGTCAAGGCACTGTGCGAGCTGGTTGTGGCTCCACAATGGGGTGCGCTGTGTTTACATGGAACAGACTGGCTTCTCTGGTCAAACTGAACCGATCATTGATTAGGAATGGTTATTTTAGATTACGTAAAGATCACTTCCAGCCATTCATGGACTTCATGTTCCCAGAAAACGATGGAATTGTCACCGGATCACAATAGCCTGTGATTGGTTTGAAGAACATTCTGGACAATGCGAGAGAATGATTTAGGCACTCGTGTCTCCCGGCAGGAATCCCATCAAACGTTTATAGGACATAACCGAACATAATCGAGGGATCAGTTAGTACACAAAATCCTAACCCGGCAACTCTTTCACAGTTATGGAAGGCTATAGAGACAGGATGGCTAAGTATGTCTGGGAGGGGGAACTTCCAACGTCGAGCTGCTGCACCATGCCGTCCAAACGGCACAATATTAGGAGGTGTTCCATGACTCTTATCACCGCACTATAAGGCAACAATATGGATGCCAAAGTAGGAAATCATAATTAACTTCGTCAATTTCTCGCAGAAGGGAGAAATTCTCTGGCAAAAGAGACTCTAACAAAGGGCTGATTGTTGTGTTCCGGTTCCTGGGAACGAACATCTCGTCCAACAGACAGCAAAGAAAGTTCGGTACTATAAACGGTATGTGGGATACGTCGGTGTTTTTTGAGAGATCTGTTACAGATATAATTTGCAGCCCAGTATTAAATTCGCGAAAGAAATAATAGATTTGGAATGTAAAGCTCCAGAAAGAAATTTTCACTCTGCAGTGGACACTGCGCTGATATGAAACTTCTTGGCAGGTTAAAACCGCGAGCCGGACCCCGACTCCAACTCGGGACCTTTGTTATAAATCAGAAAGTTGACATAAAAGTTTTTCATGATGATATAACTCATCGTAGCAGGAATCTAACAGTTCTTACAGAAGCAGTAACTTTTCATGCAGTAACTACAATTATCATGTCGTTGTTGTTGTTGAGGTCTTCAGTCCTGAGACTGGTTTGATGCAGCTCTCCATACTACTGTGCCCTGTGCAAGTTTCTTCATCTCCCAGTACTTACTGCAACCTACATCCTTCTGAATCTGATTAGTGAATTCATCTCTTGGTCTCCCTCTACGATTTTTACCCTCCATGCTGCCCTCCAATGCTAATGTTGTGATCCATTGATACCTCAGAACATGTCCTACCAACCGGTAACTTCTTCTTGTCAAGTTGTGCCACAAACTCCTCTTCTCCTCAATTCTATTCAATACCTCCTAATTAGTCATGTGGTCTACCCATCTAATCTTCAGCACTCTTCATACCACTACATTTCGAATGCTTATATTCTCTTTTGTCCAAACTACAGTATTTATCGTCCATGTTTCACTTCCATACATGGCTACACTCCATACAAATACTCTCAGAAACTACCTCCTGCCATTCAAATCAATACTCGATGATAACATTTTTCTCTTCTTCTGAAACGCTTTTTCTGCCATTGCTAGTCTACATTTTATATCCTCTCTACTTCCCCAAATAGCAAAACTCCTTTACCACTTTAAGTGTCTCATTTCCTAATCTAGTTCCCTCAGTATCACCCGACTTAATTCGACTACATTCCATTATCCTCGTTTTGTTTTTGTTGATGTTCATCTTATATCCTACTTTCAAGACACTGTCCATTCCGTTCAACTTCTCTTCCAAGTCCTTTGCTGTCTCTGACAGAATTACAATGTCATCGGCGATCTTCGAAGTTTTTATTTCTTCTCCATGGATTTTAATACCTACTCCAAATTTTGCTTTTGTTTCCTTTACTGCTTGCTCAATATACAGATTGAATAATATCGGGGAGAGGCTACAACCCTGTCTCACTCCCTTGTCAACCACTACTTCCCTTTCATGTCCCTCGACTCTTATAACGGCCATCTGGTTTCTGTACAAATTGTAAAAAGCCTTTCGCTACCCTTATTTTATCCCTGCAACCTTATGAATTTGAAAGAGAGTATTCCAGTCAACATTGTCAAAAGCTTTCTCTAAGTCTACAAACGCTAGATACGTAGGTTTGCCTTTCCTTAACCTTTCTTCTAAGATAAGTCGTAGAGTCAGTATTTCTTCACGTGTTCCACGTAATCCAAACTGATCTTCCCCGAGGTCGGTTTCTACCAGTTTTTCCATTCGTCTGTAAAGAATTCGCGTTAGTATTTTGCAGTTGTGACTTATTTAGCTGATAGTTCGGTAATTTTCAGATGTGTCAACACCTGCTTTCTTTGGGATTGGAATTATTATATTCTTCTTGAAGTCTGAGGGTATTTCGCCTGTCTCATACATCTTGCTCACCAGATGTTGGAGTTTTGTCAGCATTGGTTCTTCCAAGGCCGTCAGTAGATCTAATGGAATGTTGTCTACTTCCGGGGCCTTGTTTCGACTCAAGTCTTTCAGTGCTCTGCCCAACTCTTCACGCAGTATCATGTCTCCCATTTCATATTCATCAACATTCTCCTCCATTTCTATAGTATTGTCCTCAACAACTTCGCCCTTGTGTAGACCTTCTATATACTCCTTCCACCTTTCTGCTTTCCCTTCTTTGCTTAGAACTGGGTTTCCATCTGAGCTCATGATGTTCATGCAAGAGGATCGCTTTTCTTCAAAGGTCTCTTTAATTTTGCTGTAGGCTGAATCTATCTTACCCCTAGAGAGATAAGCCTCTACATCCTTACATTTGTCCTTTAGCCATCCCTGCTTAGCCATTTTGCACTTCCTGTCGATCTCAATTTTGAGACGTTTGTATTCCTTTTTGCCTGCTTCATTTACTGCATTTTTATATTTTCTCCTTTCATCAATTAATTTCAATATAACTTCTGTTACCCAACGATCTATTAGCCCTCGTCTTTTTATTTACTTGATCCTCTGCTACCTTCACTACTTCATCTCTCAAAGCTACCCATTCTTCTTCTACTGTATTTCTTTCCCCAATTCTTGTCAATTTTTCCATTATGCTTTCCCTGAAACTCTGTACAATCTCTGGTTTAGTCAGTATATCCAGGCCCCATCTTCTTAATTCCCACCTTTTTGCAGTTTCATCAGTTTTAATCTACAGTTCATAACCAATAGATCGTGATGAGAGTCCACATCTGCCCCTGGAAATGTCTTACAATTTAAAACCTGGTTCCTAAATCTCTGTCTTACAATTATCATGATGGGCGTAATAGAGGACATTTACGATCATTTTTTGGCAACAGACAACTGGTACAGGAATAACAAAATCAAGATCCTTATAGAAAAAAGAGAACTTTAACAAAGCACTACAGAACAATTACCAACAAAATCCGAACTTTTACCGTATCTGTGGTCAATCATACGATATAGGAGGTAACATGAATCCCTCACATCATTAGTCTTGGTCACAGTCATACTCTCAGCCTAATAATTGAGGCAACAACTATGTACAGAGAAACAGCAATCTGCACACTCATAGACTGCAGTCAGGAACGTAGCCAAAGGGGCGATCCAGAGGGTCCATAACTGCCCATATGTTTTTACATAATAACATTTTATTTTGCATCGTATTTTTTCAGTTCATGTGCATTCATTTTGTGTCTTCTGTATTTTGTCATCAGTTGTGATGTATAGCAAAGTGATATGTAAGTATACTGTTGCATTATCCCTATGAGCACCCCAGCCACTCTAAGGTAACCTATGTATTTTCACGCCGTTCTGTCATAAATAAATTTTCCTATTCCGTCCGATTTTACCTTAGGAGTATATCATCACTTAGAAAGATGTTGTGATATGAAGCTCAGAATATTTATTGCTGGAATGTACTATAACTGGCAACTGCACATAAAATGTGAATCATGAATGTATTTTTTCGCCAACGGCCTCAGTTCACATGCAAACAGTCCGTTAGAATATTGATTTATAGCGATTGGCGTTAAGTATGTTAACACTGATGACGGTTCACATTGCTCATTTACCTAAATAATTTTGGGATGTACAGAGTTTCACGTTCATTTGATGTTACTTTATTCTTACAGTGTAAATGTATAGTTCTGACGATCACGTGTATACATGTCAGAGCGTTCTGAAGTCTTATATGTGATAAGGCAAAATCAAAATGATGTGTTATTTTCGCCATTTTTTGTAATATGCCTCTGTCTGTTTGTGGAACTGTGTATATATAGTCTACGCTTATTTTTTGAACATTTTAACCACATGATACTGCTCCAAATTTCAGTAGATAAATAAATAATTTACACAGTCAACGGCGAACATGATGTCATCCAAAATATCATGTCGAATCCTGTCGATAGAGGGCAATGAAACCACTATCAGACGTCAAAGTGTCAGACGTACACATCTCTTTTCAGAGTGTCGAGGCTTTACTGCTCTATGAAGCAAAGTAACTGGCGATCTGTGGCATATCTGACAACAAAGCACGATGAAGTTTCCGGAACACATTGTTCAGTGCACACTGTTGAACATGGGGCTCCGCAGCAGACAGATGATCCCGTGGTGACCCATTGTTATAGCCAGATACGGCTGCGGTGGTCACGGGAACATCGAGATTGACTGTGGGTCAATGGAAATAGGTCAGCTGGTTGGATGAACCACTTTTCCTGTTAAAAGCAGGTCGATGCTCGTGTCTGGATACGCAGTCATCCAAGCAAATAGTTAAAAGAAACGTGCGGCGCACGAAGGACACAGACTTTGGACGGCAGAATTACGCTATGGGAGACTTTATTCTGGGTTTCCATGAGGTCTACGTGCACATAATTGTGGACCACCTGCATCACTTCGTTCTTGATGTCTTCCCAAAAGGAGACGGCATTTTCAGAAGGGTAACTGACTGCGTCACATTTTCAGAACCTGCTGCACTGGTTTATGGAGCACAGTAGTGAATTCACTTTAATGCCTTAGCCACAAATTCCTTTCACCTGAACCCGAAGGAAAACATGTGGGTCGGTGTCCCTCACCAGCTCCGTGCTCACAAACCAGTTTACAGGATTTTCGTGGTTTGTTGGTAGATATTTGCTGCCACGTATCTCCAGAAACGTATTTGTGGGTACATTTGCTGACGCGTATCTCCAGAAACCTACCAACAACTTTTAGAATCCATGTCATGCAGAGTCATTACAGCATTACGTTCAAAAGGTATTCCGCCGCGCGAGTTTAGCCGAGCGGTCTAAGGCGCTGCACTCTTGGACTGTGCGGCTGGTCCCAGCGGAGGTTCGAGTTCTCCCTCGGGCATGGGTGTGTGTGTTTGTCGTTAGCATATTTTAGGTTACGTAGTGTGTAAGCTTAGGGACTGATGACCTTAGCAGTTAAGTCCCCTATTATTTCACACACACCACACCACACACCAAAAGGTGGACCGTCTTGTCTCACGGTGACATACATTATCACGATGGACCCTAAAAGGGTCATGATCTTGGTTCGAAAATAAACTTCGTCTCATGTTTCATCAAGACGTGCGTAACTTTGTGTGAATAACGCCATTCTTAGAGTTTCCTCCTCACTAACCTCTCACTTCAAACTAGCAATGATCAACTTTACACAACGTGCCCAATCATAGTACTGTTCTCACCTCATTCTTGTGAACCACTCGCGTTTTCAGTCTACTTGCTGTCTAAATAGTCAGCTGCAATTCCTACAGTAGTAGCTAAGTTATACTGAAGAGCCAAAGAAACTGGTGCACCTGCCTTATATCGAGTAGGGCCCCTTCGAGCACGCAGCAATGACGCAACACTGACGTGGCATGGACTCGACTTAGGTCTGAAGTTTTACTCGATGGAAATGACACCATAAATCCTGCAGGGTTGTCCATAAATCTGTAAGAGTACGAATGGGTGGAGATTTCTTCTGAACAGCACGTTGCAAGGGATCCCAGATATGCTCAATAATGTTCATGTCTGAGGAATCTGGTGACCAGATGAAGTGTTTAAACTCAGAAGAGTGTTTCTCGAGTCACTCTGCAGTAATTCAGGACGTGTGGTCCGGCTGTTGTGGCCGTGCGGTTCTAGGCGCTTCAGTCCGAAACCGCGCTGCTGCTACGGTCACAGGTTCGTATCTTGCCTCGGGCATGGGTGTGTGTGATGTCCTTAGGTTAGTCAGCTTTAAGTAGTTCTAAGTGTAGGGGACTGATGACCTCAGATGTTAAGTCCCATAGCGCTCAGAGCCATTTGAACCATTTTAGGACGTTTGGGGTGTCACATTGTCCTGTAGGAATTGCCAGAGCCTGTCGCTATGCACAATGGACATGAATGGATGCAGGTGATCAGACAGGATGCACACGTATACGTCAACTGTCAGAGTCATATCTAGACGTATCAGGGGTCCCATATCACTCCAACTGTACACGCCACACACCGAGCCTCCACCAGCTTGAAGAGTCCCTTGCTGACATGCAGGGTCCATGGATTAATGAGCTTGTCTCCACACCCATACACGTCTGTCTGCTCGATACAATTTGGAACGAGACTCGTCCGACCAGGTAACCTCTTTCCAGTCATCAACAGCCCAATCTCCTTGTTGACGGGCTGACGCGAGGCGTAAAGCTTTGTGTCGTGCAGCCATCAAGGGTACACGGGTGGGCCTTCGGTTCCGAAAGCTCATAGCGATGATATTTCGTTGAAACGTGTGCATGCCGACATTTGCTGATGGCCCAGCATTGATATCTGCAGCAAAGTGCGGAAGGATTGCACTTCTGTGACGTTGAACGATTTTCTTCAGTCGTCGTTGGCCCTGTTCTTGGAGATTCTTTTTCCGGGCGCAGCGATGTCGGATATTTGATGTTTTACCAGATTCCTGATGCTCACTGTACACTCGTGAAATGGTCGTACAGGAAATATCCGCACTTCGTCGCTACCTCGCTCGTGCCCCGACTATAACACCATCATCAAACTAAATTAAATCTTGATAACCTGTCATTGTAGCAGCAGTAACCCATCTAACAACTGTGCCAGACACCTGTTGTGTTATGTAGACGTTGCCAACCACAGCGTCGTATTCTGCCTGTTTACGTATCTCTGTATTTGAATACGCATGACTATACCAGTTTGTTTGGCCCTTCAGTGTATATTGGTTATATTGGTTCTGCTCTACTGCCATTACCCTACCTTACTATTAACGAAACAACGTGGGGTACTATATCACATCCATGATAGCGTCGTCCAATATGCATCCCATTGTTTCACAGGGAAGGTCAAAGTAAAGGCATTTGTTACCTTAGTCAGCATTCCGACTAAGTCCCGTACTCTATTGAGGTCATTTATTCATAGTCACAATTCTCCTATTGTTTTGCTAAACAGTGTAGCCTATAACTTGGAGGTGGCTCATTCAACATGAGGTGATACTTGCGTCTTCTTCGCCTCAGGTCAGTGGTTAGAAACATCTTCCGTAGCAACAAAGAATCAGATTGGTAAAGCTCCAACAGGAAATTAAACATAAATATAGTAGGTTTGTCAGCTAGTCAGTGATTTATGACAACACTACGACTTTCACTTGTGCATACTAAAATTCTGCAGTGGAAATAGAAATACTGTTTTCGTTTAGTGAGGAGTAAGTATTATTTAGGATGTTATATAAACATATTTCTTATAGATCTGCCACTTAATCCGAGACCATACATGAATAATGATCGTCGTATATATAGAACCCTGCCTACTTACCTAGTAAAACTTTGCTGAAAAGAGACTTTGCAGGTTGAAAAATGTGCAGCTGCGTGGTCACCTGTGTATGGCACTGTACACTTGTCAAAAGAAGCGCGGCGTCATTTTGGAGAACACTAGGCGTTTGATTGCGTATTGATGAGACAAAAGATACTTCAAAAGCGACGAAATTCAATTTTCCAGCGTTATTACAATGTGTGGACTACGGTACTAAAGTGTCTGATAGAAATTGCGGAAAATTACGAGAAAAAAGATTTTCCGCTTTTTCATGTACCGCTATATAAAATGTATTTAAAATTGATGTGAATACACACGCCTGAACGCCAGCCAATAAGACAATAGCCGTCCTGTTTAAAGACTGGGTATAGTTGATGGCCGGCAGCGAAGCTATAGAAAGGCGGAATGGACAGCATAACCGAAGAAAAATTACGACCTCTCAGTTTTTTCATTGTCAGTAATGCTGTTTTACAATAGTCACTTTGAACTCGCTATTACGGTAAATAAAATAGTAATACTACAAATGCAATACAGATATTTTTCATGAAAACGGAACGACGCTATTGAGCGACAATCATGTCGTAAGTGACCGTCTCTCAAATAATGACATGCCAGTTTAGTTATGGCTTCGGATTGGAGTAGGTTCAGAAAAAAATGCATTCCATTGAGATAGAATTACTTCTACACATTGGATATCAGTTACTATATACTACACACTAAGAAAAAAGGAAAGAGGAAAGAAATGACGCACCTCGAAGAATGATCCGAATGGGACGCAAATCGCTAGATGTGATACAAATGTTCAGACAAACAAATGATTGCAATAGGAAACGTATTGGAAGATTTCTTCAAGAGAATGGGCTTCACAAACTAAGCAAGTCAACAACGTGTTAGTTTACCTCTGGGCCTCATGCAAGCAGTTATTCGGCTTGGCAGTGACTGACAGAGCTGTTGTGGAATGTACGCTTGAGGGTTATCGTGCCAGATCATGTGCAATTCACGCGTGAGATCGTCAGAAGAGCTCCAAACGTTCTCAATTATGGAGAAATCGGGCGACCTTGTTTGGCAAGATAGGGATTAGCAAGCTCGAATAAAAGAAACTCTTGCCATGTGCGGACTGGCATTATATCACTGAAATATAAGCCCAGCAAAGCTTTTCGTGAAGGGCAACCAAACGGGGAGTAAAATATCGTCGACCTACCGCTGTGGCGTAAGGATGCGGCAGATAACCATCAAAGGGGTCCTACTATGAACAGAAATGTCCTCCCACCGATCCTATTTGTCGTACCGTACGACGGGCTACAGTCGGGTTGGCATTACGCCACTGTCTGGGGCGTCTCTAGCCAAGTCTTAATCCTGGAATCTCATAGAATGCAGTAGAAATATCATCAGTGATGATTCACACTTCGTAATGAGCCTTGGTGACCAGATAACTAGCCATTCTTACGATCAATTTTTCTCTGGTGTGTTTTAAGTGTGATAAAGTTGGCTAGAGTTTTTTGTCACTCTCTTCTTCTTCATACGCCTGTTGTTATGTGAATTTGTGTAGCTACTCATAACATAGCGTGCATCTCCAGTCTACTTGGAACTCAGAAAATACTACTCACATAGGGAATACTACGAATTTGCCTAAACTGTTCGTTTCCTCTTTGCATCTGCCCGTGTTGTGTTTCTAGAGTTCGATATGGTCAGGGTAGCATGTGCTACGTTTTATGTACGTAGTTGAGCGCTTCCAAGACAGCTGGTAGTTCTAGTGTCATTGCTGTTGCTGCCAGTAAATTACCTGCTGGATTTGTTGAACTGGACAATAGTTACCAACGCCTCGAGGCTCGAAGTTAAAGTGCCACTAGCGTTTGGCGTCGGCTAATATATAGTATAAATAATATTGATGTCCTAGGCTTCTCGTTTAATAAACACAAAAGGTTTTGCATCACCCCGGTTCCCAGAACTCCTGAAGATAGATGTTAACTGTGGATATTGTATAACCGACACAGTCCCTTTAACTGTTGAAAGAAGCCACTAAACCAGCACAAAGATGTAAAAATCCATGAATGCGCAGAACCTATTAGACGTAGGGGGTCCACCAGCCGATCAGGTCGTCATTTCAACAGGAAGGAAGTACGCCGGCTGGGGTGGCCGAGCGGTTCTAGGCGCTACAGTCTGGAACCGCGCGACCGCTACGGTCGCAGGTTCGAATCCTGCATCGGGCATGGATGTGTGTGATGTCCTTAGGTTAGTTAGGTATAAGTAGTTCTAAGTTCTAGGGGTCTCCCATATTGCTCCCCATAGTGCTCAGAACCATTTGAACCATTTGAAGGAAGTACACGGCTCGTGTTGTCTGTAGTTCATCCATGCCTAAATGGTCAATGCCGTTGTTCGATCGCGTCCGCATTGTTACTTTGTGCCAGGAAAGGCTCTCCGCAAGGAAAGTGTCCAGGCGTCTTTGAGTGAACCATAGCGATTTTGTTCGGATATGGAGGAGATATAGAGAGATAGGAACTGTCGATGACATGCCCCGCTCAGGCCGCACAAGGGCTACTACTGCAGTGGATCAATGCTACCTACAGATTATGGCTCGGAGTAACACTGACAGCAGTGCCATCATGTTGAGTAATGCTTTTCGTCCAGCCACAGGGTGTCGTGTTACGACTCAAACTGTGGGCAACAGGCTGCATGATGCGCGACTTCACTCCCGACGTCCATGGCGGGGTCCATCTTTGCAACCACGACACCATGATTCGTGAGACAGATGGGCCCAACAATATTCCGAATAGACCGCTTAATATTGGCATTACGTTCTCTTCACTGACGAGCGTCCCATATGCCTTCAACCAGACAATCGTCGGACACGTGTTTGGACGCAACCCGGTCAGGCTGAACGCCTTAGACACATTGTTCAGCGATTGCAGCAAGGTGGAGGTTCCCTGCTATTTTGGGGTGGCATTATGTGGGGCCGACGTACGCCGCAGGTGGTCGTGGAAGGCGCCGTAACGACTGTATGATACGTGAATGCCATCCTCCGACCGATAGTGCAACCATATCGGTAGCATGTTAGAGAGTCATTCGTCTTCATGGATGACAATTCGCGCCCCCATCGTGCACATCTTGTGAATGACTTCCTTCAGGATAACAACATGCTCGATTAGAGTGGCCAGCATGTTCTCAAGACATGAACCCTATCGACAATGCGTGGGATAGATTGAAAAAACGACGACGTGATCCACCAACTACTCTGAGGGATCCACGCAGAATTGCCGTTGAGGAGTGGAACAATCCGCACCAACGTGCCTTGATGAACTTGTGGATAGTATGCCACGACGGATACAGGCATGCATCAATGCAAGAGGAATTGCTACTGTGTATTACAGTTACCGGTGTGTACAGCAATCTGGACCACCACCTCTGAAGGTATCGCTGTATGGTTGTACTTGCAATGTGTGGTTTTCATGAGCAATAAAAAGGGCGGAAATGATGTTTATGTTGATCTCTACGCAAATTTTCATTACACTGTTGAAAGTAATAATAATAATAATAATAATAATAATAATAATACAATACTCTGAACTTCATTTAAAAATCCTCATGATATAAATAATAAAACTTGCCGTTATAATATGCAGAATGTCTTTTAAGAAAACAGGGTAGATTTGGAACAATGTTTTCAGTAAGGCACTCTTCTTGGAAACATCAAATTATTCTTTTCCTAAAGTTTTTTGTTTCTTTATTGATTGCAGTTTGCATACAAGTAGTCACATAAATATCAACAAAATCAAAAATATGAAAAACAGATGCAAACCGTCAATTATTACTGAAAGCTTTAACATTTGTTTACTAACTTTTATTGTTAATCATTGCTGTTTGGACACAGGTACGTGACATGTTATTCGGAAACATGTCTGTTACATTTTCCACACAATATGTATGTTTTAGTGTCATGCTTTCTCGACACAGCTGCACATTCAACAAGGTTTCTGATAGCCACTGATTCTGACACACTTGCCAAATTTTCAGGGTAAATGTAAATTTTCTTAAAAGACATTCTGTATATTAGAACGGAAAGTTTTATTATTTATATCATGAGGATGCGTTTACCATTCTCGGAGAACCCTCTGGTTTTGGAAATCCATTGCTTGATGCAATTTGTTTTACTGCCGGCGACTTTTCAAATTTATCCAAAAAGATTCTGACCCTTTATATTTAACATCTCTATCATACAATTTTGAAGCTCTGTACAAAATACTACTTCAGATGAACTGTACGTTACTTATTATTCTCGTTGCATATCTGGTAACTCATGGGGTGCCCTCGATGATATTCGAAGCTGACAGGCGATCATGTTGTGCTGGTAAGTAGAACTGTGTTTCTACATTCCTATTTTCAAAAAGAACAGTCTGTGTAGTATTTAGTTCAGGCTGTGGATTTTTGCCTCTATCAACAGAACACTTGCTTTTAGGTGCATTACTTTCATGATCTTCAAACACAGAAATTATTCCTTCACGTGTTGAGGAATTTACTAATAATTCTTTCAAGTCAACATCAATCAATGTTCTTATTGCCCTGGTGTAGAAACTGAATGTGAGCAGAAACAATAAACGTTAAAATATTCGACAAGTGCCAATCTATTTCTTGGAGAAAGCAAGAAACAAGTGTATTGTTGTAAATACAGGGGATTTGGTGAGTGTTCAGAATAAGTTGGAGGAATAAATATCGTTATTGTCATAAAGCACGACAGAAAACTAAGAAATTGGGAATCAGAGCAATAACATTTGTGTTCGGTCCTTATGACTCGAAGGTCAATTATGCGTTTATTAAGGTTTATGAGCAGACTACATAATATATTTTAAGATATTTTTATTACTTACGCGTTTTCAGACACATTTCATGAAGTTATCTTGGTATTTAAACAATGGGAATCTAAATTTATGACCGTTTCTTGTCATATAGACCCAAACAGAACAGCAAGGTTAAGGTAAATTTCTACTCAACTGTGAAACTGGTTTGCATACCACAGTAATTTACTTGGAATATTTGTATTGGAGGTGGTACACCATTGTTCTCTTCCGACATTTGATCTTGCTTATCTAGCCAGTTGCTTCAGAATTATTTGTCGAAGGTAGACACCTAGCTGTGGAGAGTCCATTGTGGACTGAATTTAGAGCCATTGGATTTGTAGCAAATTTGCGTGACTGGCATCCTTGTTCTGACTAAACGGCTGTTCGGAAACTCCATAAGTGATTCATAAGTGGAAACAAAAACATACACACTATTACTTTTCCGTTGGTGATTGGAAGAACATTATAACAATGTTAAATTGGGAACATATCCTAATGATTTGCTGAACCGTAAGAAAACATACACCCTTTAATGCCAAAAGACACTGATGGCTTAGCTAGTATAGCAAGAAAGGTAATAAAAAGGTGTCCACATTGGCTGATGAAGGTACTACCATTTTAGATAAATTCATCTACAGAAGACATATTACCAAAAGTGGAGGGTACACTATTATATAAATAAGAAGACAAAAGTAGCGGAAATTGTAAAGGAACCCCACCCCAACGCCTTTTCCTGATTAAAGACTTTTGTTATAAATTAGAGCATTCTGAACTTTATAGAAAAAATCTCGCTCCGAATGAGGCATAACAAATGTTTAGAAAGCACGTAGATTTCCCAGAGTAGCAACAGCAAATGTAAGTGCTTGGTATGTAAAGAAGAGTTGTAAGTAGGCTGTTTAGGTTCTTGTATTGGTAACGCCGCCGCCACGTAGCGCTCTCTATATGAAAATCACTGGCTGTGCTGTGTGCAGTCTGTGGCTGGGTGGCATTGTTGTAATATTCGCCATTGTAGTGTTGGGCTGTTGGCGGTTAACAGCGCATAGCGTTGCGCAGTTGGAGGTGAGCCGCCAGCAGTGGTGGATGTGGGGAGAGAAATGGCGGAGTTTTGAAATTTGTAAAAATGGATGTCATGAACTGCTGTATATATTATGACTTTTGATGACTGTTAAGGTAAATACATTGTTTGTTCTCTATTAAAATCTTTCATTTGCTAACTATCCCTATCAGTAGTTAGTGCCTTCCGTAGTTTCAATCTTTTATTTAGCTGGCAGTAGTGGCGTTCGCTGTATTGCAGTAGTTCGAGTAATGAAGATTTTTGTGAGGTAAGTGATTTGTGAAAGGTATAGGTTAATGTTAGTCAGGGCCATTCTTTTGTAGGGATTTTTGAAAGTCAGATTGCGTTGCGCTAAAGATATTGTGTGTCAGTTTAAGGACAGTCATGTAAAAATTGTTCTAATGGGACGTTTCGTATGTCGACCCTTAGCCGAGGATACTGTAACAATAATGTACCTATAATAATTTTTTTCTTTATGCATTTAGATAAATGTTTCTTTCTGAATTTATGTAAAATAATGTAAATATTAATTTGAATTTTTTTCCTTTTCGTGTCATGTTAAAGAAACAGTACACAACTTTTTAAATGAATGTTATTATTTATGTTAGATTTCAAGCGATTTGATAACCAAAAGGAAATGTATTTAATGTTAAAACTATTGTAAAATGTGAAAATTGTAATTTAAACACTTGGTCCATACGTAGGTAATGCATTAGAATATGTGTAGTAGAAAACCTGTGGTGAATACCCTACCTGTAGGGGCGCGGGAAAAGGTGGATGCAGGCGATTGCGGGAAAACGCACACTGGCGCGGTTCGGCACAACGGGCTCAGTAACACAGTCGGAGTTGGGCATCGGTCAGAGGAACATGTACTGTACCGAGGAGGCTATCTGGGAAAAGTGGATTCCATTGAGCCTCGGATGGGCCGATTCCGACGACTACTTGGCATGGCTATATTCTCAGGCACAAAACTGGAAAGATTACGACGCCAAGAAGAATGAAAGTGCCGATGCTGTGAGAGCCTTAGCCGTGCTTGTATGTGTGCTGTGCTGCCCGCTATCTCGCTGCCCGCCATCCGCCGCAACGACGTGCACAGGTCAAACATTTATTTCATCTTTAGAAGTGTATCTGTGTGGACCAGTGTTGAAACTGTTCTGACTGTTAAATAATAACGTGACTTTTACCAGAATTGCCTTAGCAGTCACTTATCCTTATCATTGACCTAGACAGGGTCCTTACCACATATTGTGCAACCCGAGTATCCTGAATTGAAAGTTTACTGTTAGTACCAAATTATCTGCAGACCAATTTAAGCTATAAAGCAGTTTGAGAGTTAGGAATGCCAATGTAAATGTTAGTAAAGAACTACAGTGTGATTAAATTGAAAGATAAATTATGAATTGAGCTAGCAATGATATTTAATTCATTTGAGATTGAAAGAATGTTAGTCAATTACTCCAGAAGCGTGACAAAAGAATAGTAATCCATAGGTTGATAATTTTGAGTGTTAATGTACCTTCAGGACTTACTAGTTTCAGCATAACGACCGTAACAGTTTCAGCCCCCCCCCCCCCTTCTCTTGCCTATTCTTGCACATTTTGAAGTGTACTGATCAGAATTGAATAGTAAAATTAATTTCTATGTTAAACCTAAGTGTATTAGTGTTTTTTCCAATTTTTATAGTGACATTGTATCTGTGTTTTCAAAATTTCTGATTCTAGGGTAATCTATGCCCGATTTCAGTCTGATCAATATACAAAGTGCAGCTCGTAGTAATCATTGCTGTGTGGTGTTGTGTAATTTTAGCTCATCCAAATTAGTACAAAAGAAGAAAACCTTAGTTCAGTAGATTCTTTCTGGTTCTAAATTTTGCTATAAAACGCAACATTACTACGTGTCATTATGCTTGTACATGCAACCACTTGTACAAGGAAAAACTCACTCAATGCCTAATTAGGCTGGCGACCGTATTATTAATCATTGGTAGCATTTACTGTGTGTACTTCTTGTCCATGCGAACGCGTAATTATACTTTACATTTGCTTGACGCCTCACTGTAGTTACTGACTGAATATAAGTCCGAATTGCTTCCATTAGGTACACGCGGTCAACTTATGTACTAAATCCTTGTTTACAAGGTGAAGCCCGTGAACTTATTACAGTACAGGCTTTATTGAGCTAACGCACGTCCGACAGGGCGGAAGTGTTACACGTGGCTTCCCGGTGACAGGACATCCAGTTGTTGTCGGTTACACACTAACGTAAAAACCGAACAGTGGATGTTCAGTGGCACGAATAGCAATAAAGTTCAGTAAAATAAACTGCAGTGTGAGTCAAGTATAATAGTGTGGTGTAGTTGGTATTTAATATGGACAAGAACGGGGACAGGATAGATGTGCCACGCGAAATGGAGAATGCGGCTAGTAGTAGCAGGAGTTTACGCGGTCAGATAACAGATGGCGCTAGCGGAAGACAATTGGCGTACATACAATACCATGAACACGTCAACGAACAGATTGAAATGTCGCGATCGCCTCGAACACAGCAAGGGACGAAACAGGAAGTAGAAGGTGACTTTGTAGATGATTGTGGGTACGTGAACGAATCCACTGACATATTTGATTCACCTCAGATAAAGAAAGAGCCGAAAGAAATTTCTGAAGTAGGATCGGAAAACACCGATTTCGTAGAACCAAACAGTGTAAAAATTTTAAGCATGAACGATCTATTAGAACAATTAACCAAACAAATGGCAGGACAGACTGAGCAACTTAAAACACAGAATGAGCAGCTCAAAACACACGTTGACGAGCAGCTAAAAACCCAAAGTGATCAGATTAAAGCACAGGTCAAAGATCAAGGAATTAGAATTAGTAAACAAATAGAGCAGGTAGAACAAAAAGTGGGAAATTTAAGTTCTGTGGTAAATAATATGAAATTTGAAATTGACACTATTAACAAAAATATGGATACTATGCAGGAGGAAATTGGTAATATTAACAGTAGATTCGATGTTGAAATTCTCAACATCCAAGAGAAAGTAGAACCTCTGGTTGTAACTAAGGTAGACGAAAAAGTTTTCGGTCTTAAGACTGAGATCGTAAATGAATGTCAACACGGAATATCGCAATTGAAAAGGGTAGTTGTAGACACTGAAAAAGAATTAGGTGAAAAAGTAACCGGATGTGTTCAAAATTGTACGAAAATTCAAGGAAAAATTTTCGATCTAGAGAGCAAAATTAAAGATAGGCCTGGTGTGATCTGTAATGGCGCACCAATTACGAAGCTGTTAGAAGGCGAGGAACGCTTCGATCCAGCCAAGAAACATAACGGGTGGCATCCGTTAGACTTCATCAAAAATTGCGAGAGAGTATTTCCTGAGCACTTGTCTGATCAGGAAAAGATAAATGTAGTAATTAGCGCCTTAGCAGGTGACGCTAAGCGCTGGGGAATAAATTTAAATACCGAACGAATGACGTTCGAAGAATTTAGGCAAAAATTTACCGAAGAACATTGGTCTGAACAAAAGCAGGACCATTTATGGCGCGAATTTATCATGGCCAAACAGCATGATAACAGGGGCAGGAATTCTTTGAAAGATTTCTGCGAGTATTGGTACCGAAAATTGACACACTTAAGAGGTAGAAGATCGGATTCAGAAATTATCTGGGAGCTGTATAAGAAGCTCCCAGAAGATTCAAAGAGGTATGTAGGAAGCAACCATCGTAGCTTCCAAGCATTTCTGGAAAGGGTCGAAGACGAAGACCATTGGCGCGCAAGTCGTGCCAATTATCAAAATTTTGGCAACCATAATAACCGATATAATGACGAAAGAAATGACGGCGATGGGTTTCGCGTCAATATGATGCAGAGAGGAAGAGGCAGAGGAAGAGGCAGAGGAAGTTATCCAGGCCGCGGTCGAGAGTACACCGCGCAAAATAATAACGACGCGGGAAACTAATTTCCGCGAACGTTGCGGGCCAAACGGAAGCGGACAATACATACCGGCCCCGATTTAAGAAAAGATACCGGACTGACCGCAATGTAATGAGACAGGCTAGAGACTGGCGTGAAACGACGCGACGTGTTGTGGCGAGACAAGCGTCAGGTGCGAGCCAGCGTGAGTCATATAGGCCGCACAGAATACTCCAGGTTAACAGGCGAGTGGAGTATCAGAGGGCAACGGCCCAGCCTAGCGGAACATCTGTTCAGAGAGAAGCCGCTAGCAATCCGGCAGCAGTAGGTGCGAACGTAGCCGTAAGAGATAATGAAAATTTTACGAGTAATAATTCCGTGGCAAAGGAAACAATAAATGAGACTGTGAGTACACAGGGAGTTGCGGTTAGCAGTGTTCGCAATGTGGTAAAGGGCGATAATGAATTAGCAGAAGTAAATGATTGGCTTGTGCAGATCGACGATCTGTACAAGGGCCTAAAGCAATGTGAGTGGGAGGATTTTAAGAAGGAGTATGAGGCGAGAAAATTAGTTAGTAGGAAGGGAAATGATAAGGGCGTCAATAAATTGACGTGGCCCAAATTTGAAGAGGGGAAAATAAATAGCGCCGCGCAAAGTACGCGTGCTGCCGATAAGGGGAAGGTTAATGATAGGAAGGATTTGGAGGATGAAATCCTCAGCATTGACGAAGAAATAACTTCTGCTAACAATCCGCCAATAGTGCGAGCTGCTACCGAGAGGCACCGTGGAGAAGGGGTAGATGATTACATGAAAGTAATTAAAGTCCACGAGGATTACACCGAATATGAAGTCACAGTAGATGTAAATAAAGCTGATGATGAGGCCGTTTCGCCAAAAGAGGAGATTGGATTAAAATCTAAGCCTGATGACAATACCGAGGAGGAACTTAGTGCCTGTCTCAGAAAAGCCTTTATGTTAGAACCTGATAGCGATCCGGAATGGTCGGATTCCGACGATAGTTCAGAAGATGAAAGATATGCTAATATAGACAAAACTGAATATACTAACTTTCCCCATTGTGCAAAAGTAGCGTACTTAAGCGAATCTGATGTGGAGGAAGAGAGTAGTGATGACTCGAGTGAAGATGTATTTTTAGGTGTAAAAGAAAATGAATATACTTTTACTGAAAGAGGATATGAAAAAATTAGTGAAATAAAAGGGGATGCAGTTAAGTACGATATTGTACCTAACGATGACGAGATATCAAAACAAAATCCAGATGTTGAGACCGAACAAAGAAAGAAAGAGCCGCCGGACGACTCAGAGTTTATTTCGCAAAGGGTTCAGGTAATTAATGACTTTGAACTCCCGGAACCAAAGAAACCGCCTGATATATGTGAAGTGAATGTTAAAAGCATATCTTGGGACGATGTTATCGTCGACCCGGATTTGCTCAAGGAAGACCACGTTAATGAAAAACAATCGACGGTTAAACAAACAATAATACCAGTTGAAATTTATAACATGGAATTGCAGGTACTTCTTGATACTGGGTCTCAGATAAGTGCAATTTCCCAATCGTTTTTCGAACACATTTGTGATAAGCCTGGGCTAGTAATTATGTCAGTAACAGGTGTAAAAATTGTTGGGGCTACTGGCAAGGCTAGCAAGCCGGTAAAGAACCAGATTTTGGTTGAATTTAGTATAAAAGGACAAAACTTCGAACACGATTTTTTGGTTGTGCCAGACCTGAGTACTGAAATGATTTTGGGGATAGATTGGTTGGATAAAGAAAAGGTTATTATTGATTGTAGCCAGGGAATGATCAAAATTAATAGTACATTTAGGAATTTGGAATTGAATTTTGAGGGAATTGGGGAAGTGTTTGATTCAGGAATTGATTCGTTGTTGTTGGAGATCGACCAAGGGAATAATGGGTTGACAAACAACTATGAGGTGTACCATGTCCAGAAATTATTAAATGAAAGTGACAAGCAGAGGCATGAATTTAAGGGAATGGTGGAAAATTTATAGGGAATATCTCCCGAACAGAAAGCAGAGTTGCTTGAAATTTTAGATAATAACAGCCCCGTATTTTCGGACAAACCTGGCCTAGTTAAGAATTTTGAATACCAGATTGAGACAATAGAGCATAAACCTTTCTTCGTAAGACCGTTTTCGATACCCATATCAAAGAGGCAGGCTGTTCAAGTGGAAATAGATAAGATGATAGAGTGGGGGGTAATCGAACGAAGTAGCAGCGAGTATAATAGTCCCCTTATCATAGTGAACAAAAGGGATGGGGGAGTGAGAGTAGTTATCGACGCTAGGACTTTGAACAAAATTGTAAAAAAGGAAATAGATAGACCTGAGAATCTGGACGAAATGCTCCAAAAATTTTATAACGTAAAATATTTAACCAGTCTGGATATGACCGCCGGATACTGGCAAATCCCGTTGAGTAAAGAATCCCGTAAATATACCGCTTTTCTATTCGCCGGGAAATGCTATCAGTATAAAGTAGTGCCATTTGGGCTTAGCACATCTGTGGCAGTATTTATTAGGGCACTGGACTTTGTATTAGGGAGAGAACTGAGTTCCCGACTAACCATTTATGTAGACGACTTACTGATTGCTACAGAAACATGGCAGGAGCATTGCGAATTATTACGGAAAGTTTTTGTTGCTCTACAAGCAGGGGGCATGACACTTAAATGGAAGAAGTGTGAATTTGTGAAATCGGAAATAAAGTTTCTGGGGCACATTATTACTACCAACGGTATTGGCAAGGATCCGGAAAAGTTAAGTGCAATATCGGGGTGTCCAGCTCCTAGAAATAGAAAACAGTTGAAAGCCTTTCTAGGTTTGTGTGGGTTCTATAGAAAGTTCGTCAAGGGCCAAGTTTTTAATAGTCCTCATTTGAATAATTTACTTAGGAAAAATAGTGCTTTTGTGTGGACTGAAGAATGCATGAGAGATTTTGAAAACTTAAAAAGGGAACTTTTGAATGACCATATTTTGCATCACCCCATACTGTCAAAACCTTTCCATATGAGTACTGACAGCAGTGCTTATGGAATTGGCATAGAAGTGTTCCAAGAAATCTGTGAGGGCAAAGAAATCGAACACCGGACTATCGCATTTGCCAGTAGAACCCTAACAAGATACGAGAGAAATTACACTATTTCAGAAAAGGAAGCTTTAGCCATTATATGGGGGCTAAAGAAATTTAGAAATTATCTGTGGGGCCATAAGCTCATTATACATACCGACCACAAAGCTTTGACTTTTCTTAAAGATTGCCGGTTACTTAATGGTAGGCTGACTCGTTGGGCTTTGTACCTGCAACAATTTGATTACGATATTTGCTATGTTAAAGGTACTGAGAATTATGTGGCAGATGCCTTATCTCGATTGCCTAATGGTTTGAGTGAAGTGCCCAATGAAAATGGGGAAGAGGGTACATTTCAGATAAGGTATATGAAAGAGATTTCAGGAAATAGGAAAATTGAGCAGATATGTAAAAATATGAGGTACCATCAGAATGAGGATTCAACCTGGAAATCAGTGAAAGTAAATTTTGACAGTGTGCAGTACCCTCAAATTAAGAAATATTACAAAATTTATAAAGGCATTTTATATAGGAGGAAAGATTTAGTTACTGAGGAATGGAGGGTATGTTGGCCAAACCAGTTTGATACTGATGTCATAGATTATTTTCATTTGGCATTGGGGCATAGTGGACCGAAAAAATGTTTGGATAAACTGAATAATGTCGTAGTGATTACCGGTAGTGTAAGTAAGAAGGTAAAGGAACGGATTAAGTCATGTGATGTCTGTCAAAAGACCAAAGTACCGAACAAAACTAGTAGGGGACCAATGCAAAGTACATTGCCTGAAGACACCCTAGACTTATTATCGATAGATTTATATGGTCCCCTCCCAAAGACTTCGGGAAATTGTGCATATGTTTTGGTGATTTTGGAAGTATTTTCTAAATTTGTGAAACTATACCCCTTGAAAAAAGCCACAGCAAAAGCTGTGTTTAGTAGGATGGTCGAATACTTCAGGACCATCGGGAAACCCAAGGCAGTACTATCGGACAATGGACCCCAGTTCATATCCAAAATTTGGAAAGAGGGAATGGAGAAAAATGGTGTGGAGGTTAAATATATTGCAGCCTACCATCCTGCAAGCAATCCGGTTGAAAGGTACATGCGCGAAGTCGGGAGATTGTGTAGAACATACTGCAGTCACAATCATAGAGCCTGGGGCAGATTCATATCGGATTTTGAGAATGTCATGAACACATTACATCATGAAACTACAGGGTTCCCACCGGAAGAAATTTTGTTAGGTAAAAATAGTAAAAGTTTAATTGAAGAAAAATTAGAGTTTCCACCTTGTACAAGTTTGGGATTGAATCAAAAGAAAGAATTGGTAATAAAAAGGGCAAAGCAAAAAGCCGAATCTAGAGCTAGAAGATACGATAAAAATCTAAAAGTTTCAAAATTTAAAGTTGGAGATTATGTTCTTCTAAAAACCCACGAGAAATCTAGTGAACTAAACCATGAAATTTCAAAATTTAAATATATTTATAACAGACCATATATAATACAGAATATTCCACACGATAATGCTTACTACCTAATCTACCCAAAATCCAAAAGACCTTTAGGTGTAAGAAATATTGTGGACCTGAAACTGTATGTTCCCAGAAACGAGTAATTGTGCTGTATTTTATGCTGAACCCAAGTTATTTCAAATGTAACTATTCTTTGTAAATGTCTGTATAATCTTGAAAGTGTGCTAATGTAGTTATGTGAGTTTCAGATTACCAATTGTACTGTAACTATAAAAGTGTATGGAGGAAAGGACTGAAAAGAAAGGATAAATGCTTTCAGACAGATAAAAGATGGAACTGTCAAAAATGAAAATGGGCAGTGTATGAACCATAATATGAAGGACTGCCAAATACCATTGAGGGCAGATAAATAGCCGATGGAAAATAGTAAATGTAATCCAGAGGATGTGACAATATGAAGTGAAAGGGACTGCCGAAATCCACAGAATAGGCAGCAAATATGTGTAGTTAATTTTACGAAAATTTTGTGTGTGTGTTTTGTTTAGTAAGTTAAGAAATGGACTGCTATTTAAAGCAAGCAGCGATAAATAACCTATAGTGTATACGAAATATGCATTTGTTTTTGTAGTTAAATGTTTGCATTCCAGAATTTTAAATTATTTCTTTAAGAAATTTGGGAAAAAATGATTAAATTGCTATTTTAGTAATGTTAGAATGGGAAGTGGGACTGTGCAAAAGGCACTTAAATAAATAACAAGAAACTGGTCTTAATATGTTAAAATAGTGTGAACCTATATACAGTGAGTGGAAGGAAATATGTAGTGTAAATCTTCTTGAACATTTACGTGAAGATTCAGAACCAGTGTATTATTGTTAAATTTAGTGTTCCCATAAAATTTAGACTTAAGAAAATTTTCTGGAAACAGGGGCATGTGTAACAATAATGTACCTATAATAATTTTTTTCTTTATGCATTTAGATAAACGTTTCTTTCTGAATTTATGTAAAATAATGTAAATATTAATTTGAATTTTTTTTCCTTTTCGTGTCATGTTAAAGAAACAGTACACAACTTTTTAAATGAATGTTATTATTTATGTTAGATTTCAAGCGATTTGATAACCAAAAGGAAATGTATTTAATGTTAAAACTATTGTAAAATGTGAAAATTGTAATTTAAACACTTGGTCCATACGTAGGTAATGCATTAGAATATGTGTAGTAGAAAACCTGTGGTGAATACCCTACCTGTAGGGGCGCGGGAAAAGGTGGATGCAGGCGATTGCGGGAAAACGCACACTGGCGCGGTTCGGCACAACGGGCTCAGTAACACAGTCGGAGTTGGGCATCGGTCAGAGGAACATGTACTGTACCGAGGAGGCTATCTGGGAAAAGTGGATTCCATTGAGCCTCGGATGGGCCGATTCCGACGACTACTTGGCATGGCTATATTCTCAGGCACAAAACTCGAAAGATTACGACGCCAAGAAGAATGAAAGTGCCGATACTGTGAGAGCCTTAGCCGTGCTTGTATGTGTGCTGTGCTGCCCGCTATCTCGCTGCCCGCCATCCGCCGCAACGACGTGCACAGGTCAAACATTTATTTCATCTTTAGAAGTGTATCTGTGTGGACCAGTGTTGAAACTGTTCTGACTGTTAAATAATAACGTGACTTTTACCAGAATTGCCTTAGCCGTCACTTATCCTTATCATTGACCTAGACAGGGTCCTTACCACATATTGTGCAACCCGAGTATCCTGAATTGAAAGTTTACTGTTAGTACTAAATTATCTGCAGACCAATTTAAGCTATAAAGCAGTTTGAGAGTTAGGAATGCCAATGTAAATGTTAGTAAAGAACTACAGTGTGATTAAATTGAAAGATAAATTATGAATTGAGCTAGCAATGATATTTAATTCATTTGAGATTGAAAGAATGTTAGTCAATTACTCCAGAAGCGTGACAAAAGAATAGTAATCCATAGGTTGATAATTTTGAGTGTTAATGTACCTTCAGGACTTACTAGTTTCAGCATAACGACCGTAACAGTTTCAGGCCCCCCCCCCCTTCTCTTGCCTATTCTTGCACATTTTGAAGTGTACTGATCAGAATTGAATAGTAAAATTAATTTCTATGTTAAACCTAAGTGTATTAGTGTTTTTTCCAATTTTTATAGTGACATTGTATCTGTGTTTTCAAAATTTCTGATTCTAGGGTAATCTATGCCCGATTTCAGTCTGATCAATATACAAAGTGCAGCTCGTAGTAATCATTGCTGTGTGGTGTTGTGTAATTTTAGCTCATCCAAATTAGTACAAAAGAAGAAAACCTTAGTTCAGTAGATTCTTTCTGGTTCTAAATTTTGCTATAAAACGCAACATTACTACGTGTCATTATGCTTGTACATGCAACCACTTGTACAAGGAAAAACTCACTCAATGCCTAATTAGGCTGGCGACCGTATTATTAATCATTGGTAGCATCTACTGTGTGTACTTCTTGTCCATGCGAACGCGTAATTATACTTTACATTTGCTTGACGCCTCACTGTAGTTACTGACTGAATATAAGTCCGAATTGCTTCCGTTAGGTACACGCGGTCAACTTATGTACTAAATCCTTGTTTACAAGGTGAAGCCCGTGAACTTATTACAGTACAGGCTTTATTGAGCTAACGCACGTCCGACAGGGCGGAAGTGTTACAATACCTCACTGGAATCTTCTGATTTTTTCTTGTAGTTTGTGTAATTAGTGTAGATTTTGTTTATTGATAGCGCGTAATTGTAGAGAGAATTTCCTATGTAGTTGTAGTTTTTCATTGTTGTACAGTAAAACAGTTGTGGCATGCATGTAGATTTGCACCAAGTATTTCGCAGCTGTGTTTGCAATTAACTAGATATTATTTTCAGTGCTATTTTAATGTGTTCTCTTATTTTTGCTTTTCAAATTATGCTTTTCTGTGTTGTCGTGTGAAATATTGTGACAATAATGGCGTGTGAAAAACGTAATACTAGGCTCCAAAGTAAACTGAGAAATGGCAGTGAAGACGAAAGCAGTGTGTTAGCGCCACCATGTAATGAATTAACTAATATTCAAAGAAGTAATTTGGTAACTGTGCATAGGGAAATGGAGCGGGCGTCAAATAATGGTGTAGACGGTGAAACAGGTAGTGAACAGGGAAGCATTATCGATCGATCGGTCGGCCACAGCTCGCCTCAGGAATCGGGAATGACAGAACACAATATTGCAAATACTGTAGACTCAGGTTTTGGGTTACCACCGTTTTCTCAAATGAGTCAAGACACATTTTCCGCTTGTCAAAATGTGAATGTTGCCAGTGCAAATTCGCTGCCGAAAAGCACTGAGGAACATGTTTCAGACACCAGTGCATTGTTATTACAATTAATGCAACAAATGGGACAAAAGTCTCAAAAGTTAGACACAATGGAACAAAATCTTCAAAAGTTAGACACAATGGAACAACACCAGAGACAAACATAGCAACAGTTATACACAATGGAACAAAATCTTCAAAAGTTAGACACAATGGAACAAAATCTTCAAAAGTTAGACACAATGGAACAAAATCTTCAAAAGTTAGACACAATGGAACAACACCAGAGACAAACACAGCAACAGTTAGACGCAATGGAACAAAATCTTCAAAAGTTAGACACCACGCTTGAACAAACACGTGAAGATTTAACTACTGAGTTACATAACATTGAATCGAAATGTCAAAAAGTCTGTAATGACGTAAAAACACAATTTGTGAGCATTTTCAACCGATTTTTTCGCGGCATGAAAATGCATTATAGAATCACGAAGCAGCCATAAAAGAACTGCAAACTATTGTTCATGAAAATCATGAGACCTTGCAAGCTAAAATTGACTCAGTTGCATGTACCGATTTGGTTACGCAACTTGCAAAAACTCAGGAAAACTTAAAGGACACAGTAGATACTCTGAAAATTGGTTCAGAAAGACACATGGAGGAAATTAGTTCATTATCAGAGAAAGTAGTTGAACTTTCCGATCAGCTAAATAATTTATCTACGAAGGTAGATGATAATCTGAATGACACAAAACCGGTAGTCTTTAATGACACAGAAGAGTGTGAACAAATTAGGAAATTTAAACAAAATCAAAATCAAATCAATACACAGTACAAAAGAGATATCCGGGAAGTACAAGATCAGCTGACACAGGTAATACAAGAATTACGTATTTCAGAGGACTCTCGCGCCCCAATATGGGAAGAGGGACATAGAAATACGGAACAGCCACAAAATAATAACACAGGGCATTTCGGAAGTTATGAAAGAAATTGGCAACGTGCACCGAATTTTGCGATGGAACCGCCGACACGACGAAACAATGACCGACATGCGACTCGCCGGCATAATGATTTTGACTATAAGCTGTTTATTACTACACGTAAATTCAAAACGTTTAAGAATTCTGGCAACGACATTCATCCACAAGCGTGGCTCCATCAATTATCTCATTGTTTTCCTCACAACTGGTCATTAGAGCACAGATTAGAATTTATGTGCGGCTATTTAGCGAATGAACCAGCTGTGAGAATGCAATCGGTCATTCACGATTGTCACAGTGAAGGAGAATTTTACCATGCGTTTCTCTCAGCATATTGGTCACAAGCTACACAAGACCAAGTAAAACATAGCATCATGATGATGAAACACTTTGAACAATCTGAATTTTCCAGTCTTGTCAAATATTTTGAAGACATGTTGCACAAGAACCAGTACCTGTCAAACCCATACAGCCCCTCAGAACTCATCCGCATTTGCTTAATCAAATTTCCTGAACATTTATAACATATTATTTTGGCAGGACGTTGCAAAGACGACATTGAAGCCTTTCAGGGGCTCTTACAAGAACTGGAAATTGACACTGACAATCGCGGAACGCGAAAACAGGAGCACAACAATTACAGGTCACATCCGTCACAATTCCGCGATGACAGAAATAATAACTGGACGTGACAAGGCTATTCTCACAACACAAATCGTGACCAATACAGACACCAACCGTATGACAACCGTTGGCCGAGTAGTAATAATTACAGGGAAAGATCACCTCTCCGCGGTAATGACTATCACAGAGGCAATCAGAGAAACAGACAATATGGGAACCAAAACAATTATTATTACAGGAGACAGAATAACTTTAGATGCAACGGTCCAGCGCGCAGTTACGATTCAGGGAGAAATTCTCCACCACTTAACCGACAAGAAAGAAACTACAGGAACTACCGACATGACGACAGACGATGTGATCGTAACGTCAGACCTGAATTGCATCAGAACTGGCGGGATTTAAACGGGGCAGGGCCCTCTCGGCTAGGTGAATTTGTAGAAGTTAGGTCTCCAAACCCCAATAACGACGTGCACCAACAAACAGACAATAGGCAATGACTCATACCGCTGGCAGCCACAAAACGTACATATGACACTAACGACGCAGCTGCCGTAGCTAGTAATTACGTAAAAATGGAAGACATCTTACTCCAAGAACACGACAACATTGCATATCCTGTGATTCACATTACAGTAAATGACGTAATATTTACGGCAGTACTTGACTCTGGCAGTCCCATTTCAGTAATTAGTGAAACAGCCTTTAGCAAATGCAACAAATCGAACGATTGCCCCACACTTCCGTTACGTAAGATTAAATTACAAGGTGTAATCTTTGGAAAAAGTGTAGATGTATGCCAACAAACCAACTTAGAACTCTTTTGTCAAAGCCACAGCTTCTCTATGAACTTTCTTATTGTTCCATTATTGTCGACGGAAATTATACTGGGAGTAGACTTTTTGAATGAATACAAAGCAATCTTAAGCTTTGACGATGCTGAAATAAGTTTAGAGAAAGAAGGTAGGTCAGTAGCTTTGAAATTTGAAAATTGGCTCTCAAACCATGACGAAGAAATTAATCGGCTTTACCTCCTGTTATACAACAGTTCGGAATTTTCGACGGAACTTGACGCTAATAATCACTCTGCAAGTACTTACAGGGATGATATCGATGGCATATTTGAAACTAATGAGTTAATTCAGAATAAAATTCAAACAATTGAGAATTGTAATGACACTGATAGGCAGCACCTTTCTGAGATTTTACAAGCACATTCCACAGTTCTTACTCACAAAACAGGAACAATCAAGGGATTTCAATACCAATTTCGTGTTCGTGAGCATACTAAACTTTGTGTTGGACCTTACGTAATTGCAGCACATTATAGGGACCATGTTAGAACAGAAATACAATCTATGCTTGACGAGGGCATTATTGAGCCTGCCATAAGCTCATACAACAATCCATTACATGTTGCTGAGAAGAAAATTGGATCGATCAGGCTTGTGTTAGATTCGAGACAAATCAATACTATCATCATTCCTGAAACAGACAGTCCGCAGACGATGGAAGAACTTCTTCGAAATTTTAATGGTGTAAAAGTGTTGTCTTCCATTGATCTCAGATCCAGCTTTTATCAGATCGAACTTCATCCAGAATGTAGAAAATACACAGCTTTTCTTTGTTACGGCGTTTGTTATCGGTTTCGGAAACTTGCTTTTGGTCTGAACATTTCTTCCGCAGCATTCATTCGCGGGCTAAATTCCATAATACCTGAGTTCTTAAAACGTCACATCACCTTATATGTGGACGATATTCTGATAGCAGAAGCCTCATGGGAACAACACAATCGCATCCTCAACAGCGTGTTACATATTTTTGCAGAATCTGGAATTACAGTTAACTTGGAAAAGTCTGAATTCGGTAGGACAAAGGTGAAGTTTTGGGACATATTATTTCTTCTGAAGGCATTCAGCCGGATCTTGAAAAGTTAGAAGCAATCAGAGCCATTCCAGTTCCATCCACAAAAAGACAAGTCCGCAGTTTTCTAGGTCTCGTAAATTTTTACCGTCGTTTTCTGAATATGCAAATTCTTGTTACACCAAAACTTTGTTCTCTCACTGGAAAAAATACTATTTGGAACTGGGACGAACAAGCTCAGTTGGAATTCAATTCTTTGAAAGAAGCATTACTTCACGCGCCAATACTAGCTCATCCAGATCTGTCACAAGATTTCTGCCTTAGCACGGATTCTTCTAAAGTCGGTCTTGGTGCCCATTTATTTCAAGAAGCCATAGAAAATGACATTACTGTTCAGAAAACCATTGCCTTTGCTAGCTGAGTGCTAACAAAAACTGAAAAAAATTATTCCGTTACTGAATAAAAAGCTTTAGCTATCGTTTGGGCATTTAACAAATTCCGTTTCTTTCTTTCTGGCAAGCACGTAAAAGTATACAGTGATCATCGTGCATTACAATTTCTTATGGCTTCAAAATTAAATCACGACAGGTGAAAACGTTGGGCATTGTTTCTGCAAGAATTCCACTTCACAATAGTCTACATTCCCGGCAAGGAGAACATTGTTGCGGACGCACTGTCACGCGCACCGACTGGGCTTCAGAAAAGTAACACAGAAGGCAATCTCGAGAAAAATTTCAGTATTCTTTACATTCAGAAAGTCGCCTTTGAAAACTTCATCACCACATCTTTAAAGGACATTGCTCATGAACAAGATAAAGATCCGATTTGCAAAGACATCAAGAGCAAATGGCATGAAAAGACACACACACAGATTCGGCATTATTATCTGGTTAGAAACAACATACTGTTCAAACGCTGCACTGTTGATGACAAGCTATGGGTACTTTGCATTCCTGACGATTTTGTTAATAAGCTCATTTGGTACATTCATTTCAGCTATGCACATTTTGGCCCACGAAAATGTTATCATATTCTTCGAACGACTTGTTATTTTAACAATATGGAAAAGAGAATTCGAAGAGTCTTGTCTATTTGTAAACTTTGTCAAAAGGCGAAACCATCTACTATCCCACATCGTGCTCCGTTGTTTCCTATTATTCCTTCTAAATTAAAAGAATTTGCAGTTGTTGATCTCTTGGGACCCCTTGTCAGAACATCGAATGGATTTTCGTACGTTCTAGTCGCTGTTGAACTTACTTCAAAATTTGTTTCTTTCACGCCGTTACGTAAAGCCACTGGACGGTCTGTATCCAACGCCTTTGTTAAAAAATTCTTACGTGAAGTTGGCCACGTTGCTAAAGTCATTTCAGATAACAGACCGCAATTCAGATCTGCTGTTTGGTCCCGCATGCTTCGGAATCATAAAATCAAATCTGTTTTTATTTCATTGTACTCACCACATTGTAACCCGTCTGAACGGATTATGAAAGAAATCAATAAGCTTTGCAGACTTTATTGTCACAGAAAGCATCAGCAGTGGGACTGATATTTACACTTATTTCAAAACGTGCTGAATGAAATGCCTCATGATTCCACTGCTTTACCACCTACTCTTGTACTGAAGAATGAAGAACCACCGAACAGAATCAGAGAGCTTGTACCTTTCCCGAATACACGTAAACTTCGACACAAAGACATAATTGATTTGGCTCTTAAAAATATAAAATCTGCAGCAGACAGAAGGAGAAAACTACACGGTAAAGCAAATGCAAAGAAATTATGTATTGGTCAGAAAGTTCTCATTAAAGCTCATTCATTGTCCCATAAGAAGAAACACTTGCGTCACAAATTCTTTCTAGTTTACAATGGACCTTATAGAATCCGACGTATACCACATGATAATTGCGTTGAAGTTGAATCTCTGCGTACTAGGAAGAGTAAAGTATTGCACCACATTTCACATGTAAAACCCTTTATTGAAAGATAATCTGCTTTTTAACTTAGTCTTTGCCATAAAACTTTTCACTTCACGCTACTAGTACAATTTGTCACACTGAGGAACTGTTAACATGCAACAATGTTTTAAAGTTAACTATCCAGTCAAGAACCTAGGGAACTTAGAGAGTAATTACCACTGCATTGTTATAGTGAACAGACCACACAGTGTTGTTATTTGTACATTCTTCCTTGTTAGTTGCACGATTACGTAACGAATATACGGCTTACATACTTACAACATATACTGTTAATGAGATTTTAATGCAACATTTTGGTTTAGTTGAAAAGACATTCTTTATTTACAGTACTTTCTGTGAGATTAAAGATGACTTAGTATTTGGTTCCTTTGACAGCTACACGATTATACCACGACGCTAGTAATGAGTGACACAATTTATATTATTGCTTTTGCACTGTATCTGTTTTATATCTGCACTGTTTTTCTGTATTATTCTGGAAAGTAAAACATGTTTTAGTAGTAACTTTTGTGGTATAGCTGCAATGAGACATCCTTTTCTGTAGCACAACAATACGTAACAGCACAGTAATTTCTTCATCACAACAATAAGCATAATAACTAAGTTATCTTTATGCAAAGCATTTCACTTTTGTTTATCATGAGGTAAGTACATGGACTCCTGCAGAACTTAGCTTTCGGAGGACAATAACTACGACACTTCCACAGACATTATCTTACAGCAAGACGCACATTTAGCGCTACAGGACACGTATTTGAGTGATTAATTTTGTACTTAAAACATTTATTTTTAAAGATTTTTGAATTACAAAGAAAGTTTTCCGTGATACATCTCATTCCATTGCTGTAATCTGTAACACCTGAGGGTATAATTACAATAATCCTCAGGGGGGTACATGCCTACTTTGTGTACCATGTGTTTGGCAAGCACAAGGAGCCCTAGCTAATACGGTACTTGCTTATACAACTTTACACATCGGTACCATATTCCTCTAACACTTAAATTACACAGCTATCTGATCATTTAACTGAGAGACAAACTTTTTTTACATCAGTGACTCATGTTTACACAATTACACAGTTGGATAACTTCACACTTATGAAACTGAATTTTGTCTGTACTGTGTGAATTGTTCATATTTTTTCGGAACCATTGTGATACTATGAGAGCTTTGAATGATGTATTTGGTATGAGATCATGATTTTTAAAGTACGTTTGAGGCAGATGACACTTTTGACATGAGCAGAGAATTTTTTTTAGGTTTTGAAATTATTGGAGGAAGCTACGACGATTTTGAGAGTTGACTGAGGTGTTATGATGTTATTTTTACGACGACGATGTGTATTATGCTGTTGAGGTATGTTTATGATCAATAAGCCGATGTTATATGAGGAATTTGATTATGCTACATATTTATTAAGATGAAATATTGAAGAAGTGTCGACGAATATGTATATGTGTAGTAAGGTAAGGAATAAGGAGTAGTGGTTAGGGACTCTGATTTATGAAAAGGATGTTGGAAACCAAGAATCGTACTTTAAGAGTTATGAAATGTATGTAAATGTGTGAATGTATTACAATGCCGACGAAAATTTTTTGGACAGTGTTATATCAATAGCATTTTGTTTCTACAGATTTGTAATGCAAATTCTTGACCTGTGAAATATTTTTATATGAGACTGTCACTGTAGCGAAAACTGGTGTCGTAAATATTTCAGCAAGAAAGTTAAGTGACCTTCACGTAATCCGTCGTAGGCACAACGCAGTATGTGGGGAGCTGCGCGACAGTCGTCTGGAAAAAAGCCATTAGTGTGTGCCTTTCAGAGGCTCAGGTGGACAAAGAAAAGGAGGCCATTATCCTCGCTATTGACATTTCTTTGAAAAAAGCAACCTAAATACGACACGCTCAAACTTGAAAATATATGATTACACTGTGGAGCTCTTAATTTATGATATTTACTAAAATGCCTAATGAAATGATGAGAGACATTTTACATCTATTGTCTTTCTAGTTGAGAGATTGCTCATTTTGTTTACTATCTAGTTTCTAGCTGCCCTGCAGCATTGGTTAAAATAAAATTTTATAGATGTACTAATATAAATATTTTATGTCTACAGACGCAGTAAAGAATAACTTTGATGTACTTCAAAAAAAAAAAAAACGAAGGAGCACAAAAACACATTTCCCTTCATAGGAATTGCATACAGAATTTTCTTTTCAAGTACTTGGTAATTTCTTTGTAGAATAAATTGTGATGCATCACTCTAGGGTTAAGATGTGACATAGGTATTAAACATGGCCATTTTACTGTAATATTTTTTCTGCTTGAGCTTTGTCATGTTTAGATATAAGTTATTGCATTTGCAGCGGCTGTTTGCCAGGCATAGGGCTACTAAATTTCACTTTGTATTACTCTGTTAAGCTAGTTTTACTACTGATTTATTTTTATTGTTTGCTGCACAGTGCCTTATATTAGTTGTACTATTGCAATTGCTTTGCCTATTTAAATTTTTTGTCATTGATGTTTGTGTTAATTGTTCTGTGCTGCTGCATTGCCTCGTCCCTTAGTTTAGCATCTGAGCTCAGTAGATTTAAGTTAGCTTAAGGATGGGTAGCCTATAAGAGAACGAGTTGCGATGAATTTGAAGAAATGCACTGAGAGGCTATACGAGAAAAGTACAGAAAGCAGGTATAGATAGGACTTTTGGAAATAATGAAGAATGAAGGGAGATCTCCAAGAAGTAAAGAAAGTTTTGTTTGCAAAATACTGCAGTAAAACAAACCCTGTCCTTTCCTTGTATTATTGCGCTATATGTTTGTGTACCCTTGTGTATTTATGTTTTTCCTGTATTTATATGTTTATCTGATAAGACTTATGTTGTAGAATTTCTCTAATACTAAGCTACATTCACTATGATGAGGAATACTGTTATCCTCAAATATAATTGGCATTAATAATATGTTATTTACCTTGTAAATATGCTTAGACATTATTTATTCTGTTTTGTTTTAATGTTCATGTGTGAAGTTGATGTTTCGAAAGTTATTCTGATCTTTTATGTATGTACTCATGTCATAATTCCTGTAACACTGATGTATATGTTATTTCTACTCTTTTGTAAAGCCTGCATTACTACAAATGTTATCTGTATTGTTATGTTCTTTAATAATGTATTTTGTACCTTTGTTATTGTATTCTTATGTTATAAAATTGTAATTGACACCAGTTCATCATATTATTAACTTGTAAGTTCCATTTCACTGCACACGTTTCTGTTGGTCATAGTATATGGGCAATATGTGAGAAGTAGGGCCTGTTAGTGTTTGCACGTGTGTTAATAATTCAGCAAGGGACTGGATAACAGCATTGCTGGTTCTAAGGACAATTCCAAAAACTTTGTGAGTGCACAAGTGGTGGTTTATGGACTTGCTATATTGTCCACAAGACTCTTCGATGGTGATTTTGGACCTGCACAGTCGCAGCAGTAGGCTGCTGGACATCTCTACAAGGACTACAGTGGGTCTACTCCTTTGATGACTCACCAATACCATTATTTCTACAAGGACTGCAGTGGGTCTGCAGCTCTGGTGGCCCACCAATACCGTAATCTCTAACAGGACTACAGTGGTCTGCTCTGTGATGACCTACCTACCAATATTCTTCAAAACGTCAAATGACTCTGCTGTGGGTTTGCTCTGTTGTGGCCCATTACCTGTCTGCATGTCGAGAGTCAGCACTGTCTTTCCATTGGAGGGACAACACTACTTATTCAAGACTGCATGGAAATCCACTACTTCTGTGTGCATTTTCTTTTACTGCTCAGACTTTGAGAAAAACACTGTGATGAATGATCAGGACTGTCTTTATGGACTGTGAGAAAATTTTAGCTTTTGACCAACATTGTATCAATAAGTGTGTGCATTTGATTTCTTTGTTATTGTAATTACCATTATGAAAAATTTTAACAAATATGTATTGCCCAGTGCCCAAAACAATTTGTAAAATTTTTTGTGGAGAGCATAGGCTGTTTAGGTTCTTATATTGGTAACGCCGCCGCCACGTAGCGCTCTCTATATGAAAATCACTGGCTGCGCTGTGTGCAGTCTGTGGCTGGGGTGCATTGTTGTAATATTCGCCATTGTAGTGTTGGGCTGTTGGCTGTTAACAGCGCATAGCGTTGCACAGTTGGAGGTGAGCCGCCAGCAGTGGTGGATGTGGGGAGAGAAATGGCAGAGTTTTGAAATTTGTAAAAATAGATGTCATGAACTGCTGTATATATTATGACTTTTGATGACTGTTAAGGTAAATACATTGTTTGTTCTCTATTAAAATCTTTCATTTGCTAACTATCCCTATCAGTAGTTAGTGCCTTCCGTAGTTTGAATCTTTTATTTAGCTGGCAGTAGTTGCGTTCGCTGTATTGCAGTAGTTCGAGTAATGAAGATTTTTGTGAGTGATTTGTGAAAGGTATAGGTTAATGTTAGTCAGGGCCATTCTTTTGTAGGGATTTTTGAAAGTCAGATTGCGTTGCGCTAAAAATATTGTGTGTCAGTATAAGGACAGTCATGTAAAAATGGTTCTAAGGGGACACGTTTCAGAGTGTGTGGTTTATTCACTGACTGCCGCTGGCGTATGGCTATATTTACGCAAAATATTTAATGACCTGATTTACACTGTACAATACTTGGTAAAGTAAGAGATCTCAAAAATAAGTAGTATAATGTTGGTAACACTATGCAGAAACAAAGCATAAGTTGTGTAGTAATAATTTAATGGTTGATAAACTTTTCGTCTAGTAAATTATGGCAACATTCAAGGAAAGTATTCTGTATAAAACCTGTGCCACTTACGCTGCAACTTACAGTGAAGTAATGTAATGAAGTGGCATTCTTCTAGTAGTATACGCTAATTCAGCAGAAGTACGTGTATTTCTAAATAAAAATGGAGCTACTAGAGACTTAGGTGAGATCAATGTACCAGTAAATGTAAGCAAAGAGATATACGAACAAACACATGAAAACACGTTAATAGACATCTGTACACAGACTAGTGATTCCGTACCAAGTGAGGAAAAGGTTTGGACCGATTAAGCCTCGAACGTTGTAGTTGATAGACAGATGACTTGAAAATCAAATCATTGAACTTTGATTCGAAATGAACGCTAGAATTCACCTAATGTGGATCAAACCTTGGGCAGTAGACGCATTTATACCTTGTGCAATGTGCTGTGGTTAGCTAACTACAGAAGAAGACATTCAGATGCGTTAATAGCTTCAAGAGATGTAAATGTACTTATTTCCAGCTTAAGATGAAATAGTTTAGATTAAAAGATTAAAATTTCAATTTTACTAAACACATTCTGTGCAATGAAACACTACAAAGAATCAAAATGCTCTGCAAGGATCAGAGCGTTCAGAAATAAACTGAAAGGCCGCCTTGTCCCAATAGATCAGCGTACGGCAAGAGAACATTTGTAACCTAGTTATTAGCGATAATTGCTCAAATAAATTTCATAAAATACAGCCGCATGCAGGCAAATATGCAAACCACTAACGTTGTTCTATTGTATTGGAACGTTTTTGCAGCTCATTGTGTCATCGTTTCAGATTCTTCAATAGGAAAGGATACTGCTGAAGCATACCTTTGAATGAAGGGGAGTTAGTGACGTATAAGTGAAGTGGTGTTATTCAAATGGCGTAAAAATGTATCACTGTTTGTTCTAAAAACTAATACTTGTAGTACGCTTATGTGTTTGTGTATCTAACACTGTTTCTCAGAAAGACGCACGGACGATTCCCTAGCACTAGTATTATTACTCTACTACTACAAGAAGTCTCTCATATACCTGTATACACCTACACATTTGTACCTCTCTGCGTGCGTGTGTGTGTGTGTGTGTGTGTGTGTGTGTGTGTGTGTGTGTGTGTGTGTGTGTGTCGGGGGGGGGGGTGAGGGACAATGTAAATGAACGTGTTGTTGTGAAAGTCACTATCTGTTTATTTAACGTGGAGTCAACTACTGAGAAAGAGTTTCAGGCCTTTTTCCCTTCTTTAAATAAATCGTCCAATAATCTAGTCTCAACGTTTTTTCCTACTAAATCTTTACTTATTGGTTTTTCTCTCGGCAAAATTGGTAGCATGAAAGCGAACATTGGCTTTATAATGGTGCTGTGTCAAATGCTGCAACAGCACATTCTATGAATTGGAATTAAATCGTCGTTAAAACCAAAAGTGAAACCAGATGAGACGTCCAATAACACAGCATTAAATCAATCGTTCAGAATGCCAAGGGGAAAGCAATAATTTTAGGGTTACTGAATAATTACACAAAATAACTGCTATTAATAAATGAGGAAAACTAAGCTCAGGTTGCAGTTATAACACTTTAAAGGATGACTGCAAGTTATTTATAAACGAAGTATAGGAAAATATACGAAATGCAATGAAAGTACTAGGGGACCACATGCTAATGATAGGATATGTTGCCGACTTGACCCATCCCTCTGACAGTAAGGCGCGGGAGAAATATTGCATGAAAAGATCACCTGCAATTGAAGCAAAGGAATGAACAGAACGCAAGAAAGTCCTAAATAGCAGCGTTAACACGAAAATTGTAACTTAGTTTAGCGCTGAAACTGCGAAATGCCATAAAAGAAGTGAACAAATACAGAACGAAAGATTACGAAGATGGTAGGAATAAGTAAAAGCAATACAGACGTAGGTAAAGTACACCTCGTGCAGCAGAAAGTTCTACAGACGTCAATTATTCATGTGGAAATTTGAACGAAGTTCCGAAAAACCTTATAAAAACCATATAGGAAGAAGTTCAGGCAGCTGAAAGATGGCACCCTGAATGATGACAAAAAGTAGGCTGAGAGAAAGAGCAACTGGGGAAAATTTTTTGTATATCGTTTTAATAATGAAACATAGCATTATCGTTTAAATTCTCGGTAACAGTTTATTCTCTTGTTTAAGTAAAGATGAACGTTTCATTCACTACTCACCAATACGGTGCCGTGCGGATTGGCCGCGCGGTTTGAGGCGCCATGTCACGGATTGCGGGGTCCCTCCCGCCGGAGGTTCGAGTCCTCCCTCGGGCATGGGTGTGTGTGTCGCTCTTAGCAGAAGCTAGCTTAAGTTAGGCTAAGTAGTGTGTAAGTCTAGGGACCGATGACCTCAGCAGTTTGGTCTCTTAGGAGATCACACTCATTTGAACATTTTTTGAACCAATACCGTCTGTCCTTTAGAAGTTGTTATTTTATATCTTTGCTTTGTGTCTGTTACTTGAGACCAATTATCGAATCCCACCTTTTAGGATGGACATATATCGAACTGGTTTTGTTGTACACAAATGATTCTTGCATAATAGTTGTGCGTCTATACTGGCTGAAGCCCTAGGTCTTTTTTTTATTTTCATTTCTATTCCCTGCTTACACATTGCCTCTGCTATTCTGGATTTGGAATCTAGTAGATAATATACAGAAGTAGGTAAAGTACACCTCGTGCAGCAGAAAGTTCTACAGACGTCAATTATTCATGTGGAAATTTGAACGAAGTTCCGAAAAACCTTATAAAAACCATATAGGAAGAAGTTCAGGCAGCTGAAAGATGGCACCCTGAATGATGACAAAAAGTAGGCTGAGAGAAAGAGCAACTGGGGAAAATTTTTTGTATATCGTTTTAATAATGAAACATAGCATTATCGTTCAAATTCTCGGTAACAGTTTATTCTCTTGTTTAAGTAAAGATGAACGTTTCATTCACTACTCACCAATACGGTGCCGTGCGGATTGGCCGCGCGGTTTGAGGCGCCATGTCACGGATTGCGGGGTCCCTCCCGCCGGAGGTTCGAGTCCTCCCTCGGGCATGGGTGTGTGTGTCGCTCTTAGCAGAAGCTAGCTTAAGTTAGGCTAAGTAGTGTGTAAGTCTAGGGACCGATGACCTCAGCAGTTTGGTCTCTTAGGAGATCACACTCATTTGAACATTTTTTGAACCAATACCGTCTGTCCTTTAGAAGTTGTTATTTTATATCTTTGCTTTGTGTCTGTTACTTGAGACCAATTATCGAATCCCACCTTTTAGGATGGACATATATCGAACTGGTTTTGTTGTACACAAATGATTCTTGCATAATAGTTGTGCGTCTATACTGGCTGAAGCCCTAGGTCTTTTTTTTATTTTCATTTCTATTCCCTGCTTACACATTGCCTCTGCTATTCTGGATTTGGAATCTAGTAGATAATATACAGAAGTAGGTAAAGTACACCTCGTGCAGCAGAAAGTTCTGCAGACGTCAATTATTCATGTGGAAATTTGAAAAACGTTCCGAAAAACCTTATAAAAACCAGAACCTTATAAAAACCAGATAGGAAGAAGTCCAAGCAGTTGAAATGTGATACCCTGAATGATGAAAGTTACCTTTGTATCTTCTCATACAGTTCTGTTACTTGCATGCCACTTTCTCTTTGACCGAGGATTGTTCGTAATTATTGCAAACATTTTGAAACTGTCACAGTCCCTTTACGCACGTGGTACACAATCTTTGAAATCTCCGTTGACATTTAATGAAGTATAAAATCACGGGGATCCATTGCTAAGAAAATAAAAGATTCACACTATTAACACTTCATTAGAATTTCCATACTGCAATAAAAGTGAAATGCAATCAGTTAAAAAATTATTTAAGTGGGATGTCCGTACGAATTATCGGAAACCTGTAATACAGTGTATATACGTAAAGAATGAAGACATTAAGTCTCCGAAGTATTCTTGTGGTAGAAAATAGCAGAGATATTTTCTTACACCTGACTTGATTTCATTTCTTACATGCTCCCAGAAATGTACACAAACACCTGACGACTGTGTCTTTTACACATACAGTATTTTCGAATTTACTTGCACGTGAAACCAGTATTGCCACAAAACGTAATTTACGTCACTGATACTACTGAACAAACAAATAATTTTCGGAACTGAAGTTACCTTTCTATCAAATAGTAATCGTCTAAAGAATGATACCAACTTCACGAGTGTATGTTGCGAACAAAAGAGTGAAGTACTCAAAACATTCAGGCGACAAAGGGATTGTTAGCTTCGTGTGGCATCTGCACCTGCCGTTACTGGCACCCAAAAACACGTGACATTTCATTTATTAGCGTGGCTTTGGTATGATGTGATTTCACGACGATCGGCATTAAGGGATTAAATGAATATAGTTGGCTGCGCCCGGGAATAGTTAGACTACAAGATTTGCCAGAGGCGATAATTACAATGCCACTCATATCACATTTTACAAAACAGATCGTTAAGGCTACAGGTAGAAAGTAAGAAAATGTAACGTGCCATAAAGTCTGGAAAGCGAACAGTTGCAAGGAAGGAGAAAGCACAAGCCAGTCACTATAATGACTCAAAGCGCATCTCACGTAAATGTGTGGTGAATATTCAAATTGATGTTTATGTGAGTATCTTCTCATACAGTTCTGTTATTTGCATGCCACTTTCTCTTTGAGAGCAGATTGTTCATAATTATTGTAAATAAGGCAAAACTTAGTTGTTCTGTATAAAGCCTTCGCTTTGATATTTGTTTGATGACCTTTATGAGCTATATACGTTAGAGCCGTGGGAAGTGACAGAGAATGTCAGTTGATTAGTGTAATGAGCGGAAATATTTGGGCTTCTGACCACACTTTACGTGATGGTTTTTCGCTAATTTGAAGTGTGCTTTGTAAATACCGGGTATGCTTCGAACGTACGAATTTAACTGTATTCCATTCATGGGCAGCTTTTATTCAGCCATTCACATAGGGAAGCTGAGTACTTTGTGCGTATTGCTGTTGATCAGCTCGTTTTAAAATTTTAGCACTTGGACATCATGCTACTTGTACGATATTAATATCTGAAAATGCTGTGTAAACAGTGTTGGACGGAATCTAAAGAAGAATTGTCTATTCACTTAATATTGGCTCCATAGAATTCCGTGCATTGTTTTCCTTATCGATAACATATTCTTTTCAACTCGTTGTGAATTTGGAATCATCTGTGGGGAACACCATCAATTTTGCAGAGACTGTCTCGCTCTTGAATACTGCAGATCGCCAGATCTTCTTTCATACGCTCGGTGTCATACAGTTGACTAGACGCAGCAGATTGTGAGGGTATCTGGTTTCGCTTAGTTATTTAGAGATTATTCATCTGATGTGGAATGGATCAGTTTACATTAACGTAATTCAGTTTTCTCGGTACGCCGCACCTTTCCAGTAGTTAAATTCTCAGTATTTTAGGTATATCTGCACGTTATCTTTTCATAATCAAATGTTTCGTATTATTAGGTGAAGTTGAAGACAGCACCAAAACCTCTGGTTTTTCTGTTTGGTACTAACCTTGGTTACTCCGTTGTGTAATACAATTGTGTGGTGGCAGCTATTGTGGTTATGAAGGTATGAACGCGTCAAAGGGTAGCCATCACATCGTTATTGTCGCCAAGACGACTTCTGTCTCTTTCGCATCAATGTATTTTTCAAGATAAAAGAATTTAATACAGTTCTGTAACGTTTTATAACGAACGTTGTATAACCTTCATGAATGTTGAAGTATGTTTTCGAACGTTATAGAATATTCTCAGATGTCGTAGAACATTAGTACAACTCATAACGGGCATATATCGCGTTAATCCACATTCCATCAAAGTTGTTTTAACCTATGAACTGTGCAATTTATTAAGGACAGAGGAAAAACCTATCAAATACGTGCACCCACTTGTAGAGAAAAACGAAGTAAGCAAACAGCGGTCGTACGAGAGATCAATTTTGGCAACAAAATATAACCTACTGAAACAAACAAATAAATAAATACACAATAGAGTATCAGGAGAAGAGCAGTTTTCTTTTTTAATCCATTGGTTACAATAACGAACCAAGACTAAAGCGTAAACATCCAACACAATTCCCTTAATTTCCCGTTATGCTCTCGCGGAATAACCTTGTAAATAATCTCAAACAAACGGAAATAAAAATGCATAAAAGAAAACGGGAAGGCAGTAATAAAGGAAATAATGTTAATGTTTGGACTGCTTCCCCTCCACGGTCTTACTTCGTAACACAAAAGTTGCTGAAAATCTTATTTTACAAAGACTCTGCTGTTTGTGACTCCGATCTCAGATGCATTTAATGCAGTATATTAAGCTCTTATAAATCGTAGCCATTGAGCGACGCACAGCATAAAACTGAATTTAATGATTTTTTTCAAAGAACAAACCGACGTAGTTTGTTGCATGTACAAGGCAGGACAAAGGTAATGCATGAGTTGGAAATACGCTTAACTTATTTTAAAGATAGGAAACATCTACACAATCAGAAAGGAAGATTCGTTAATGTATTAATTTTTGCTGTTATAAAGGTTGTTTCAAAAAGATATACGTATTTCGAATGCATATATTTATTAAACTTTAACACATGCAAATATGAAACTTTATACACATATTTACTATCCTCTCAAGTCCAGATTACAGATGTTCAGTACGTCCTATACTCGGGAAAGCATGTCCTACGTCACTAATGTTATGGGATTACGGATCCGGTTCTTCAACTCCTCCAGGTTCTGTTGGGAGTGGTGATACATAAACGTACGGACTGGCACGACGAGTTAATTTTGAAGGACTACGTTGGAAATCAGTTTGAATTCGTGCAACATTTTCTTCAGGGACACGAGGGCGGGCAGGACTCTTTCCTTTACATGCACATCCAGTATCAAGAAACTGTCGATACCATCTACGAATGTTGCACGCATTCAGAGGATCAATTTGGTACCTCAAACTGAGACATCTTTGCACTGTAATCATGAAAATGCTCTTGGCCGACTAGAGAACACAAAACGATTTCTGCTGCGGAGTAGCCATTTTAAAAATGTGACGGTTCCCAAGCAAACCAGAAGACAACTGACATCTAGCGGCTACTAATACAAACTAGACTATGTAATCGTTTCTGCAACAGCCGAGCCGAGACGCAGCGATCGACTTTGGGTAGTTTGTAATACGTATACTCTTCTTGAAAGATCCTGTATGATAAATTGGCATTTTGTGCCGGATAGTAATTGTGGTGTCTTCAAAAGTTGTTTTAAGGACAAAAAACACGAAAACTTCAATTGTTGCAAGAGTAATTATAATGTTACAATTTAATTTACGTATGTCACGAGGTGCGCCACGGGTGTTTTAAAAATACTGGTGTTGATTTTCCCAGACTGTATCTTACACATGACTGAAAATACATTGCTATTCCTATGCAGCATTGGCTTTTACTTTGGGTATTTGAAAGAAGAGTGGGCTGAGTCTCGTAGTCTTTCAGGAACCACAACAAAAAAGACAGAAAAGGGAAAAAGGAAAGTAACAAACCGTGAGAGAAGACGACCAGGGAATCCACTGGTGGAATGCGAGATTCGTACGCCCCTCACGGCCAATCCATTGTTGAGGCAGCTTCCTGTTATGAAATGCCCTTACATGCAGATGATACTGCGATGAGGATTCGTCCTGTTGGCAAATGAAAATTTCGGCATGTTATCGCAATTGTGGAGTCCACCTTTGTAGATGAGGTGGCTAAGGCACATCCGTGCCGTGGCGCTCGACTCGAAAGTAAGACATTTGTAACTCTGCTGGTGGATGAAACTTTCACTGCCAGTGTATGGCCAGCAAGGAGAGGATGGGTGATGCCGTTAAGCTCATCATCACCACCAGTTTTTGCACCACTGTCCTGTACTGAACTCCAAACCTCACTGCAGTGTCTCACGAGGTAAGGGCATGTGACACTGTTGATGGTGATCGATCCGCCACATTGGGAGAGACGTTCAACTCGGCGGCCTCCTTGACCCTATTCGAGAGCAGCAGGCTCTATGCTGGCACCGGGTTTCACTCTCTACCTACTCTTGTCATCATACAATACAAATACGAGTATAGCACTACGCTGTATAATACTACATTATGCGCGCCTCTAATACGTTCACCTACGCTCCGCAAATACACATACGTCACAAGTCTCACATATCCGCAACGAAAGGAGTCAGTATGCGCGGGGGAACCTCCATTAAGACTGGCTGCTGAACCCTACCTTTGGAAAATGCTACTCAGCAGCGCCATACCGGGTTTACATGTGCTGAAGTTGTGGAAATAGCCAGCCATCCAATATACACTCCTGGAAATTGAAATAAGAACACCGTGAATTCATTGTCCCAGGAAGAGGGAAACTTTATTGACACATTCCTGGGGTCAGATACATCACATGATCACACTGACAGAACCACAGGCACATAGACACAGGCAACAGAGCATGCACAATGTCGGCACTAGTACAGTGTATATCCACCTTTCGCAGCAATGCAGGCTGCTATTCTCCCATGGAGACGATCGTAGAGATGCTGGATGTAGTCCTGTGGAACGGCTTGCCATGCCATTTCCACCTGGCGCCTCAGTTGGACCAGCGTTCGTGCTGGACGTGCAGACCGCGTGAGACGACGCTTCATCCAGTCCCAAACATGCTCAATGGGGGACAGATCCGGAGATCTTGCTGGCCAGGGTAGTTGACTTACACCTTCTAGAGCACGTTGGGTGGCACGGGATACATGCGGACGTGCATTGTCCTGTTGGAACAGCAAGTTCCCTTGCCGGTCTAGGATTGGTAGAACGATGGGTTCGATGACGGTTTGGATGTACCGTGCACTATTCAGTGTCCCCTCGACGATCACCAGTGGTGTACGGCCAGTGTAGGAGATCGCTCCCCACACCATGATGCCGGGTGTTGGCCCTGTGTGCCTCGGTCGTATGCAGTCCTGATTGTGGCGCTCACCTGCACGGCGCCAAACACGCATACGACCATCATTGGCACCAAGGCAGAAGCGACTCTCATCGCTGAAGACGACACGTCTCCATTCGTCCCTCCATTCACGCCTGTCGCGACACCACTGGAGGCGGGCTGCACGATGTTGGGGCGTGAGCGGAAGACGGCCTAATGGTGTGCGGGACCGTAGCCCAGCTTCATGGAGACGGTTGCGAATGGTCCTCGCCGATACCCCAGGAGCAACAGTGTCCCTAATTTGCTGGGAAGTGGCGGTGCGGTCCCCTACGGCACTGCGTGGGATCCTACGGTCTTGGCGTGCATCCGTGCGTCGCTGCGGTCCGGTCCCAGGTCGACGGGTACGTGCACCTTCCGCCGACCACTGGCGACAACATCGATGTACTATGGAGACCTCACGCCCCACGTGTTGAGCAATTCGGCGGTACGTCCACCCGGCCTCCCGCATGCCCACTATACGCCCTCGCTCAAAGTCCGTCAACTGCACATACGGTTCACGTCCACGCTGTCGCGGCATGCTACCAGTGTTAAAGACTGCGATGGAGCTCCGTATGCCACGGCAAACTGGCTGACACTGACGGCGGCGGTGCACAAATGCTGCGCAGCTAGCGCCATTCGACGGCCAACACCGCGGTTCCTGGTGTGTCCGCTGTGCCGTGCGTGTGATCATTGCTTGTACAGCCCTCTCGCAGTGTCCGGAGCAAGTATGGTGGGTCTGACACACCGGTGTCAATGTGTTCTTTTTTCCATTTCCAGGAGTGTAAAAAAGGCACTACGGAGGATCGAGGAATTATCCGAATGGGATGGAAATCGATTGATCGCTGATGAACATTGTTGTTGCTGTTGTGGCCTTCAGTCCAGAGACTGGTTTGATGCAGCTCTCCATGCTACTCTATCCTGTGCAAGCTTCTTCATCTCCCAGTACTTACTGCAACCTACATCCTTCTGAATCTTCTTAGTGAATTCATCTCTTGGTCTCCCTCTACGATTTTTACCCTCCATTCTGCCCTCCAATGCTAATTTTGTGATCCCTTTATGCCTCACAACATGTCCCACCAACCGATCCCTTCTTCTAGTCAAGTTGTACCACTTATTTCTCTTCTCCCCAAATCTATTCAATACCCCCTCATTAGTTATGTGATCTACCCACCTAATCTTCAGAATTCTTCTGTAGCACCACATTTCGAAAGCTTCTGTTCTCTTCTTGTCTAAACTATTTATGATCCATGTTTCACTTCTATACATGGCTACACTCTATACAGATACTTTCAGAAAAGACTTCCTGACACTTAAGTCTATACTCTATGTTAACAAATTTCTCTGCTTCAGAAACGCTTCCCTTACCATTGCTAGTCTACATATTATATCTTCTCTACTTCGACCATCCTCAGTTATTTTGATCCCCAAATCGCAAAACTCATTTACTACTTTAAGTGTCTCATTTCTTAATCTAATTTCTTCAGCATCGCCCGATTTAATTCGACTAAATTCCATTATTCTCGTTTTGCTTTTGTTGATGTTCATCTTATATCCTCCTTTCAAGACACTGTCCATTCCGTTCAGCTGCTCTTCCGGGTCCTGTGCCGTCTCTGACTGAATTAAAATATCTTTGGCGAACCTCAAAGTTTTTATTTCTTCTCCATGGATTTTGATTCGTACTCCATATTTTTCTTTTGTTTCCTTTACTGCTTGCTCAATATACACATTGAATAACATCGGGGATAGGCTACAACCCAGTCTCACTCGCTTCCCAATCGCTACTTCCCTGTCATGCACCTCGACTCTTATAACTGCCATCTGGTTTATGTACAAATTTGTACATAGCCTTTCGCTCCCTGTATTTTACCCCGCCACCTTTATAATTTGAAAGAGAGTATTCCAGTCAACATTGTCAAAAGCTTTCTCCAAGTCTGCAAATGCTATAAACGTACGTTTGATTTCCTTAACCTATCTTATATGAGAAGTCGTAGGGCCAGTATTGCCTCGCGTACTCCTACATTTCTCCGGAATCCAAACTGATCTGCCCCTAGGTCAGCTTCTACCAGTTTTTCCATTATTCTGTAAAGGATTCGTGTTAGTACTTTGCAGCCGTCACCCAATTTTATGGACTCAAAATCGAGACTGAAGATACTGAGACACAGATTTCTGAACAGAAGGAAATTGAAAGAAAATGCTTCATGAGGCTAATGGCTCAATTCGTCCCCAAGACACTGATACTGGTAATTTTCACACCTATCAGCACCAGCTTTCTTTGGAATTAGGATTATTACATTCTTCTTGAAGTCTGAGGGTATTTCGCCTGTCACAAACATCTTGCGCACCAGATGGAAGAGTTTTGTCATGGTATCTTTCCCAAGGCTATCAGCAGCTCTTACGGAATGTTGTCGACACCCGGGGCCTTGTTTCGACTTAAGTCTTTCATTCCTTTGTCAAGATATTATGTCTGAATACCTGTATGTTTAATTATTTCACCATGTATGATTTGCAATCGGTTTTTCGACTTGTATCAATTTTTTACGCTTTCCGCACTTACCACTCTAGTATTGTATGTATATTCTGGCCGAAAAACATTTAACGAAAATTTCAGTTCTTTTAGCAGACATTATCAGACATAAGTTGTAGTTACTTATCGATTAAAAGTTGCTTGGAAATTGGAAATTTGTTGTAAGTTTCTATGGGACCAAACTGCTGAGATCATTGGGCCCTAGGCTTACACACATCAAAAGAGGCCCAGTGTGTCGTTTCTGCGTGAGACAAAGCCTGGCGAGGATGTAGCTGCACCTTCTCTACAATTTCTGAGTTTCATTGTGGCACACATTAGCAGTCAGGGTGTATTTTTCGATATGTGGCAACGGGAACTGCATTTTCCATTATTAAATAGCGTTTCAGTTAAAACTGTGTTCATCGAGTTGGTCTAGCCGTTGCCTCATTCCACGGCAGATCACCAAACAGAAGTATTCAACAAAACAATGATACTCACCGCAGAAGATGTAAGTGGGAGACACAAGGCGACCGTGCCCGGATATTGACTTCAACGCAGTCTTCAGATGAGTCCGAGAAGTCAGCGTAGCCGTACGGTGTGTGCAAAAGCTATTTGCAGCAACTGCGCTTTGTGCGAATCTCAGTGTAATTTTATTTATCAGTGAAAAGGAATTAAACTGCGAACAGTATTAATAATTTTTAATTCATGAATGGCTTTTTAAATTATGTGGAGATGTGAGGTGTAACGGACACACTACAGTGAACATATCTGATATAGAGGAAATTAGTAAAGATATTTTAAAGAAAAATGACAGTGGAACACCTCAGTTAATACAGAGGAGATGTTTAAGTCTTATTGTGAAAAGAAGATAGTGGCGTCTGTGATTCAGATTCAACTGTACAAAATTCAGCATAAGCAGCTAGTCAGAAAACACTAACAACCGTTGTTATTAATGAGTTTATTTTCAAAATTCTGCAAGAAGTTAAAAGCTTTCACAGCAAATCAGTCAACAAATCAACACAGTCTTCAAGAAGTTGACAAGGGATTCAACGGGCAGTCTGCGAACGGAGCTCACTGATAGATTGAATCAAAATTATGGTGAGTTCTGAAATGAATTTCAGTCCAAATATTATGGACTCAAAATCGAGACTGAAGATACTGAGACACAGATTTCTGAACAGAAGGAAATTGAAATAAAATGCTTCCTGAGGCTAATGGCTGAATTCGTGCCCAAGACACTGTAACTGCAAACACGAGGAGTGATTACGACAGTAACAGGGAGACGGCTGTTAAGGTAATGTGCGGTGTTCAGATGCAGTGCAATGGGTTGGGCAGCGAAGCCGGAAGGTTTCTGAATTCAAGAAGAGAACGATCGAAATAAATAAAAATTTTGCTCTGGAAGAGGCAACAGATTGTTAGATTGTTAACGCGCCTCAAGTAATTATAGGCGACGGAATGAGCGAACGAAATTTACAAGATTATGAACCGAAACAATTCATCCATGCTGTAAGTTTTATTAATCAACTCAAACAGGAATTTGTGAAACATTAAACAAAAAAGAATAAAACGGATATGTGTATCAGCCACATGAGAAGTGGAGATCGAGGGTGTCTGTGTATCTGAAAATAATTTCACATACATTTAATTTCGTTCTCGAGGAAAACAATGGGATTTAAAATTAGAAATTGCTATACCGCTTCATCTTGCAAGACATCATGGTATTAAGCAAAAGTATATGCCGAAATTATGAATCACATTTTACGATCCGGTTAAAGAGAAAAATTGATTTTAATAATAAAACAAATGTAACCACTCTTGGTACGCGAAAAGTTGACATTCACGCCAAATTTGAGTATGGAACGCACTTGTTTAACGACTGATCAAACTGCCGTCCTCACAGCAGAACGAATAAAAAGTGAAAGAAATAGCGATGAACTTCAAAATCGTTGTACCATCCACCAGCGCAGAGAATTTCAGAAGTACGGACAACCAAGTAGATTCGGTCGACGATAGGACGGCACTCAAAGAAGAGACGATTATAGGTCACTGAAGTGAGTGAATCCAAGCCATGGCCTACCTAAACATCCCGTGTAGGAGGCCGAGCACACAATCGACGGCCATAACGTGCAACGAACAGCGATCGTAATCCACGAGACTGTAGGCCAGTGAATTAAATCAAGTTTCAGAAATGGCTCATTCAGAAACTAATATTAAGGCAAACGGATCAGAAATCATGATGAATGTCATAAAATGCGAAAGTATCACAGGCATGAGGGAAGATTTGTACAGAGATGAAGAAGAAGCTAATCAGCACATTTCAGCGTCCATTGGCAGATTGATTTTCAGCACAGTAATACTGTCATTAAATATCAGTCTATAAGAAATTCAGAAAAATGTTTATTTCGTATGTCATATATTTGGTAAGAGTAAGAATATTTTCATCTTGTCACATATTCTCACTTGCCCTGTGGTCAGTGATCTTTGCCTCAACACAAATGGCATTTCTATGAATTCATGCAAATAAAAACAAATTTAATAGAAATAGCTAACCGCTAACATTACCAACTTGCCAATACCTAACATTAAGAGCACAAATAGTTCTGTCTATCGCTCAAACAACAACAACACTCAATGCACATCTATCAAGAAATAATAAACAAAATTTTCAAAACTACATTTTCTGTCAACGAATGAAGTCATAAAATAAATTGCGTAAAGAGGTTACTAAAACAAGCATTACTGCTAATTAACATATGTATACTTTTAATAGGTACACAATTACCTTAAAATAAATTAATAACAAAACGCTTCCACCGCTTAACAATTACACAATGTTAGATTTTTCTCTGGGAACTCCTTACACCATAGCTCTGTCACGCATAGTACTAATATTTTAGCCTCTTTCTCTACATCTGACTTATTATGGACGAATGCTGACTCAATTTTCCAGACAAACGAATAGGAAGTTGTGATACTCAAAAACTGAAAAATATCATCGTCTTGATCGTGAAGTCAGTTGATATTGTTTGCAGTTCTTTTTTCTGTGGAAACAAACTATCGTGCATATCTGTCAAAAGACTAACCTTGGCAGCACTGACAGCCGGGAGAGGGGCAGGCAGAAAGTTCGTGAGGTTGTGCAAGGTGCGTGACCGCCTGCGTGGGGTCCCTCGGTTGAGGATCCATGGCACGAACAGCCCTATCCAGATATTCCCACAGATTTTCGATTGGTTTTAAAACCGAGGAGTATCGTGGCCAGGAGAGTACTACAAACACATCCTGGTGCTCTCCGAACGGTGCACGCACACTGCGAGCTATGTGACAAGTTGCATTAACCTGCTGTTAGATGTCATCGTGCCTAAGAAAAACCAACTACGTGTAAGGGTGGACATTGTCCCTGGGTAGATGCGTACTTGTGTAGATCTACTGTGCATCCCACAACGCCGATATCACCGAGGTAACCCCCCCCCCCTCCCCGAAAACATTTCCCAGACCATAACGCTGCCTCTTACGGTCTGGACCCTTCCGACGATCAAAAGTATCCAGACACCCCCGAAAACATACGTTTTTCATATTAGGTGCTTCGTGCTGCCACTTACTGCCATGTACTCCATATCAGTGACCTCAGTACTCATTAGACATCGTGAGAGAGCAGAATGGGGTGATCCGCGGAACTCACGGACTTCGAACGTGGTCAGGTGATTGGGTGTCACTTGTATCATACGTCTGTACGCGAGATTTCTACACTCGTAAACATCCCTAGGTACACTGTTTCCGATATGATACAGAAGAGGAAACGTGAAGGGACACGTATAGCACAAAACTGTACAGGCCGACCTCGTCTGTTGACTGACAAGAACTGTCGACAGTTGAAGAGGGTCGTAAGGTGTAATAGGCAGACATGTATGCAGACCATTCAAACTGCATCAGGATCCACTGCAAGTACTACGACAGTGTTAGGCGGGAGGTGAGAAAACTTGCGTTTCATACTCGAGTGGCTGTTCATGAGCCACACAGCACGCCGGTAAAAGTCAAACGACGCCTCGCCTGGTCTAAGGAGCTTAAACACTGGACGATTGAACAGTGGAAAAACGTTGTGTGGAGTGACGAATTACCGTACACAATGTAGCGTGCCGATGGCAGGGCGTGGGTATGGCGAATGCTCGGTGAACGTTATATGACATCGTGCGTAGTGGCAACAGTAAAATTCGGAGACCGTAGTGTTATAGTGTCGTCGTGTTCTTCAGGGAGGGGGCTTGCACTCCTTGTTGTCTTGCGTGGCACTATCACAGCACAGGCCTACATCGATGTTTTAAGCACCTTCATGCTCCCAAGTGCTGAAGAGCAATTCGGGGATGACGACTGACTTTTTCTACACGATAGAGCACCTGTTCACAACGCACGGCCTGTGCCGGAGTGGTTACACGACAAGAACATCCCTGTAATGGATTTGCCCTCCCAGAGTCCTGACCGGAAGCCTGTAGAACACCTTTGGGATGTTTTGGAAAGCTGACTTCATGCCAGGCCTGACCGACCGACATTGATACCTTTCCACAGTGCAGCACTTCGTGAAGAGTGAAGAATTGGCTGCCATTCCCCAAGAGACCTTCCAGTACCGGATTTAACGTATTCCTACGAGAGTGGAAGCTCTCATCAAGGCTAAGGGTGGGCCATCACCATACTGAATTCCAGCATTACCGATGAAGGGCGCACGAACTTGTAAGTCATTTTCAGCCAGATGTCTGGGTACTTTTCATCACATAGTGTAGCAGGGTGGTTTCTTTCAGGTAGTCATCTGTCTGATGGAGAAAACGACGTCGCCATTCAGTGGATGTCTATTTTTGGTATTGGTGTGCTAATTCCAGTCTTTGTCGCCGATTACCAGTAGTCAGCTTGGATGCGTGGTACAGACGTCTTTTTCTGAGACCCACACGCAGAAACGGTCGTTGAGGAGATACTATTGATAGCTCCTTGGTTTGTGTGGGCAATCAGTTGCTCCACAGTTACACGTCTATTCACCAGTCCACATCTCCTCAGCAGTCGTCGTTCACCCCTGTCATCTATGGCTCTTGGTGCTCTACAGTTGCCTCGGCGCCGGTTTTGGTTGGCGCCGTTTTGCCATACACGATATACTTTAACCATGGTCGCACGCGAACAGTCAAAAAACTTAATTGTTTCGGAAATGCATTTCTTGACCCTAAAGCCAATGACCATGCCCTTTGGGACGTCACATCAATCGCTCCGTTTGCGCGTCACGGAACGACTGCATAGGTTCCGCATTCGACAGACACCTTTATATACCCTCCACTGTTAGTGCTCCTACCAATCATCTGTGAGGGGTTATAGCACGTTGACATAGACCACAGGTGGTGGTCATATCAATGTGAGTGGACCGTATATGAATTATGTTTTTTATTCTTAAACTGTAACACAACTTTATGCAGTTGTAAAAGTGACCCATGGATAAATAAAATTACTGTTAGTAGTGCTACTAATGTGATGTCGTAATACAATTTTTGTATCATTTGCCTTTACAAAAATGTTGGGAACCACTACATATAGCACCTCGCTGCCCTACTGCGTGCGTATTTCCTACTCAAAGACTTGATGTCTGACGTAGTGTTAATGTTACCCATAACGACGGGAGCGTTTGCTCTCACCGTCCTTCCTCTAAACATATTTCGCTACGCCATCTGTCTTTTAAACGCTGCTCATCACACGCTATTAATTATTTCATTAACTAATGGTATTATAGCTGCAAAGGTCACCAAACGTCATAACGGTAAGAGCCACTTCCGCTTATTGCTGTGTCATAGCTATCTAACAAATGTGCCCACGCAAAACAGTTTACTGTAAATTATTTGTGGTAATTTGCAATTAGGTATTAATTTAAATTAAATTCACCCACTCTGTTTTAGTCCGCCCACTCGCCACAGAAGCCTCTTTTGGCATCCTACACACCTGCTGTCACAACCTACGTAACAAGTGGTTGCAGGAATATCTGTCTGACGTAACCTAGCATCTACATTTATCAATGTAGAATGTGTTTTAAAACAGACAGAAAGTGCGTGAATTAGTATACAGCTTAGGTGAAACCTAATACTGTACAACTGGCGTAAGAAGAACTGAACATGAAAAATATATATTATCAGTAAGTACATATGCGTATATAAGGAGCAGTCAAATGGCAACGAGACAAATGGTTAAAAAGCACAGTTTTTGTTGTTTAAAAAATAATGAACAAGAATGTATTGTATAAAACAGCTTTGAAAATATAAATACGACCACAGACCAGTTACAATGAATTCCATTTAACTTTAACACATTTTTAAAGGAATACAGCAACGATTCATGCGTTGTTTTCATTGCAATATTTCAATTGCGATTCACCTTGATGCATTTTACCGTCAGATATTATTTTCATCTTTTGAGATGTGCACTTCAATAACAATGGGTAGCTACTTTCTTAGCTGTGAAGTCAGGTTCCTCAAAGTTATCTTTACACTGCACTAGACTCTGCTGCTATTATATTTTGAGATGTTATAAAATAGAATCACTTTAAAATTTAGACATATCATAATAATAAGTATAGAAAAAATGACAACTACTGTTCAGTTAATTTGAGTACAATGGTATGCAGTACGCAGCAACACTGACCTGGCCAAATTAACTTCTACAGCGTCATGAATATAACCTTCACTTATGTATCCAGTATCGTAGTTAACGGTTTACGTTATCCACTGGTTAATGTTATCCAAATTCCAGTAAAAACTAATTACTTGTTTTTAGTCAGCAGTTCAAAATCTCATTGATTCCTCCCTGCTAGAAATATATTAATAATAATTGAGAGGAATACAGATTTAATCAATCTTTCGTCTTTTGGTAGTATTTGGTATCAGTTTTCATCTTTCTCATTGTGAGGTGCAAGTTGAGCTGTTTAGTATGCCCCTTAGAGGCTGTGAATCCCAACCCAATTACGTACAGAGATAGAAAGCTCCCTAAGAGATCACGGAAATTTAATAGAAACCATACCGCGCAACGGATAACGTATTATTAAGAGAAAATTACTAGGTGTACCCCACTGAAGCATGTAAGTATGGTTACCACACGACAGACTGGCATTCTAATAAACTGATCGACCAAACTACTAAAGGAAATTAATGATCATTACAAAAAGTCTGGTTAACTGCCAAAACACACCAAGAAATTATATACCCACTGAATAAAGAATAAAGACATTTAACAAGGAAAAAGGGGCTGGAAATACGAAACAAAGCCTCAGCACAGGTGGATGGATACGTAAAAGAACGGCGTAAAGGTTGCGGAAACTAACAACAATACTCTCACCTAAGGGCGTGATGGGTGCAATTAGCTGGCGGTGAAAATCAGATCTGAGAAATGAAACCCTGATGCAAATTAACTAACTTCGCGTACGCTTCGTCTCAGTGGCTGCAACGACCTCTCGCATTTACCATTCTTAAGGAGTGTGAGGGCTGCTGAAGTGGATAAAACTTCAGAGTTGAGTTCATCTTCTGTATTCTACTCTAAGTCGGAGACATCTCACTCAGCAGCTCTAACATCCAGTGTAATGCCTCGAACCCTGGAACAAGTGTCAACTGCGGCGCCTTCCCCCCCCCCTCCCCCCCCCGATGGAAGTGTTTTCTAACATTTGTTTACGAAACTCACCTGGTTTTCCAGTGTCTGAATCTCGTCTGTGCTTGAGCGCTGGTGGGTTAAAACGAGTGTGGAATCCGATTTCATCCGAGAAGAACACACGATCACACCCGTTGCTGGTCCAGTCCCTATGCTCCTGCTATCATCGTAGACGGTGCCATCGATATGTAAGCGTCAACACAACGTACTAGTCTTCGGGAAAAGAGACCAGCCACATGCAGTCTCTGTGCCACTGAAAAACGTCAGACTGTTAAACGCGGTTGCATATGCACCTGCTGTCTGACGTGAATCCCTTCTTGTTTGTTGTATAATATAGCGGTCATCTTCTGGTGTATTGACCACGGTCCTTCTCTTTGGACAGTAGTGCCTGTGGTTTAAAACGCTCCACTTACACGTCAAACAGTGCTATCAGCAACACTTAACTCTTGACCAGTACTAGTCACACTTCGTTCTTCTTCCAGTTACCGGATGGTTCTTCCTCTTGCGAAGCCACTATAAAGTTGTTTCCAGCTTTTTCCGTTCCTTCAGATGCCTGGTGTTGCGGGGCCAGCCCCATTTGGCTCTGTCGTCACGCTTACATTACGCCATCCTGGTTTAGGTTTCCGTGATTTCCCTAAATCGCTTCAGGCAAATGCCGAGACGGTTCCTTTGAAATGGCACGGCCGATTTCCTTCCCCATCCTTCCCTAATTCGACGAAACCGATGACCTCGCTTTTTGGTCCCATCCTTTAAATCAACCAACCATTACGCAATGTGACGTTCGGCTTTCCGCGCACAATCGAGAGAACTCTGACAACATTCTCCCACACTTCCATTCATTTGGTAAGTGGGCTGTTTCTGTGTAGGCAGCGCTGTGTAGCGCTTTGCATTGGATCTCTGACTGCGCTTTCTTTGTAAGAGACTCTGTGGCTGGTTGGACTCGTTGTTGGAAGTTAATCGCCAGTACTGTTGGGCAGTTGGAAGTTAGTCGCCAGCAGTGATGGAAATAGTGTTGGTCAGTTGGAGGTGAATAGCCAGCTGTGATGGGTTGAATGTGAGAAGTTAGCATTAATTGAGGGTAGAGGTCTCAAGTGTTAGCGTAGGCTAACGATCTGAAAATATTCGACTTACAGATTGATAATTATTCATGATTATATACCTTTGTACTAGATGTCAATGACGATTTATATTCGTGTTTGAACTGGGTGTCACATTATTAAGGTAAAAAATACATTATTTGATTTGCAACAAAATCTTTTCTTTGCTAACCACATGCCTATTAGTAGTTAGTGGCTTTAGTAGTTAGAATCATTTACTTAGGTGGCTGTACTGACGCTCGCTGTATTGCAGTAGTTCACGTAATGAAGATTTTCGTGAGGTAAGTGCTTAATGAAATGTATAGGTTATTGTTAGGATTCCTTTTTAGTCAGGACCGTTCCTCTGAATTAATTATTTGAGGTGAGGTTGAAATTTTTTGAGCAGTCAAGTTGCGTTGTGCTGGAATATTGTGGGTCAGTGTTGACATTATAATAAAAAGTAAAGAGAAAGTAGGCTCAGTACGTTCAGTTTTACTCAGCTGTTTCACAACCAAATAACGTAGAAGTTTCATCTTCTCAGTTACTCTGCAACTTAAGTACAGACACACTCATTTAAATAAAGAAGTTTCAATTTCCACAAAGTAGTTAATTGTTATTTTGTCTATCCCTTCGTTAAGTTTCACAGAGCAATGTTTGGAGTGAGGCCAGATTACCGTATTGAGAAAGAACTGCGTTGGCTATCGTAACCCATTTAAACAATGAGTGAGCCGGTCACGTTCTGGAAATACACTCTTAGGCCTGGCTACGTATTTATGCTGCAAATAGATCTCTGTATCTTGAGCGTGAAGTGATGGGTACAATGTCATACATGGTAACCGGTGACAGATGTAATTGTATTACCGCACCAGTCAAGCCAAGTCATTCTCGTGAACTCGTTATTGTGTGCGACCCCGCACAGTCGTGTTTGAAATTAACTGCTTCACAAGAGCAGATTCTATCTTGGAATCAGCAACGGCGGTTTTTGGGTATCCACCACGAGAATAGCGACTGCCTGAGTATGTCAGACAGTTATATGTAGCACCAGTCCAAGGCGTCATATTACGGGGAACTTTCTTTATCATTTGTTGGGACTGGTTTGATGGGACGCATTATGATTTTCCTCTTTCGCGCCAGAATTTTCGTTTTATGTTAGAGAAATAGTTACACTCAACTTCCTCAGTAATTTGTTCTACTTATAGAGTGTATGACAACTAATGGCACAAAGCAGGTAATTGAAAGTACATGATACTAGGAGCCATACAGTCTCAGTACACACAGGCCCGCAAACGAAACGTTTTCGAGTTAAGTACGAGTTTTGCCGTTATCTGCGACTACTGATTTCAGTCTGTGCTACCACCACATGTCTGTCCGTGATATGGTCTTTGTTTACATTTCCGAGACGGGAAGTTGTAAACAGAATGTACGCGGCAGTACAGTGCATTGTCAAAGTGCCCGTCTTATCAGTAGTTTGCGGAGCGTCATTATTGTTGTAGGAGTTTTGGTGGTAAGATGGAACGTTACAGTAACGAGTAGTATGCAGGTATGCATTTCAGTTGTAGTTGGGCTAACAGCAGTGTTCTCAGAGGCTGCACCCTTGAATGAAATAGCGTACATTACTCGAAGTCATCCGGAAACAGGAGCGTTTACGAGGGTGCATGCACGCCTCCGAGAATCTGGGAGCTTAACACACGCTGCGGGAGCGGGTAGGCCTCCACGAGTTACAACTCTGTTTAAATATGTGCTGCTGGAAACGTCAAACACTATCCAGAAATCTCGACAAAGAGACTTACCTCACAAATTCCTTGAATGAGCCAGAGTAGTGTCTGAAGTACAATGCATAACAGTGATATGCAACCATAAGCCGTCCATAGCGTACATTACTCGAAGTCATCCGGAAACAGGAGCGTTTGCGAGGGTGCATACACGCCGCCGAGAATCTGGGAGCTTAACACACGCTGCGGGAGCGGGTAGACCTCCACGAGTTACAACTCTGTTTAAATATGTGCTGCTGGAAACGTCAAACACTATCCAGAAATCTCGACAAAGAGACTTACCTCACAAATTCCTTGAATGAGCCAGAGTAGTGTCTGAAGTACAATGCATAACAGTGATATGCAACCATAACCCGTCCATAGCGTACATTACTCGAAGTCATCCGGAAACAGGAGCGTTTTCGAGGGTGCATGCACGCCGCCGAGAATCTGGGAGCTTAACACACGCTGCGGGAGCGGGTAGACCTCCACGAATTGCAACTCTGTTTAAATATGTGCTGCTGGAAACGTCAAACACTATCCAGAAATCTCGACAAAGAGACTTACCTCACAAATTCCTTGAATGAGCCAGAGTAGTGTCTGAAGTACAATGCATAACAGTGATATGCACCCATAACACGTCCAAGTAATTCAGTGTCTTAGTGAGGCGGACCTTAGTCCTAGACTAACGTTCTATCAGTGAATGCAATGAATCAGCTGTAGGCAACCATAAGTTTGATAATAACAATTTATTTATGGATGAAGCAGGATTCATTCATGACGGTGTGTTTAATTATCATCATTCTCCCGTTTACTCATGTTGGCTCCAAACCACACGCTGTGCGTGAATCTCCACATCATCGACGTTCCACAACGTATATGAAATTAGGGACACTAGGTGATCGTTTTATTTGTACATACATGTTACCAAACAAACTCAGTGGACAGAATGAACTTCGATATCTTCGGCATAATTTTGCAAGATTGTTAAAGAACTTTCCCATAGAGCAATTCAAGAACATGTGGAACATGCATAATGGAGGAACCGGCACGATTTGCTGTTATAGTGAGGTGACATGTAACTTCCCAATATGGCCAAAACTGGGTTGGTTGAGGGACCTGAGAGCGACGTCTGAAAGGAATCGAAACTCATTGCAGTGATGGTTGTACGCCTGCATCCAGGTGCAAGGACGACACTTTGAATACGAGTACAAACATGTAATTGTGGTCCTATTTATTCAAAACACTTGCACTTCTATCATTGTATATCTACTCACATTTCTCAATGTTGTACAGTACTATTATATTTTTCTGAGTGGGATGGCGTTTACACAGTCGAGCCGGTGGTGGCTGGTAATCACAAAAATCACAGTTATCTCGCAAACAGTTAGTTTGCGGGTCTATATTCACATAACTTTTTGCTTCTACTATCGCATATTTTCAACTGTATGCGCTTACGATATTAATTATAATATAGCCTCTATATAGTCTAGGCGCTTCCGTCTGGAACCGCGCGACCGCTACGATCGCAGGTTCGAATCCTGCCTCGGGAATGGACGTGTGTGATGTCCTTAGGTTGGATAGGTTTAAGTAGTTCTAAGTTCTATGGGACTGATGACCTCAGATGTTAAGTCCCATAGTCCTCAGAACCATTTGAACCATATATATAGTCTGTCACTTGTATCTTTCCCTTTTGCCCTCTATGAGATTTTCTATTATGAAGGGGGTTCTTCTCTGATGTCTCATTTCATGTCCTGCTATACTACCTCTTCCTCTGGTGTCTTCCCTATTCACCTTTCTTTGGTAACTGCGCGAAAAACCTTCTCATTTCTTGTATGTTGCATGTGCTTGGGAGTTATTATTGGGAAAATTAAATTTTTTAATTGTTACAGTACGAAGGTGTCCAGTGTGTAGTTGGGAAATGTTCATGAAACATTTTGATGAATTACTGTGATCTCTGTCAGACAGAAGTAAGACGTTATTACTTTAAGTTGATTTTAATGTAAATGTATTAAAGTAAACTGACAGGAAAAGTAATGTAGAGATTACAGATAATTTTGAAACTGGGACAACCACAGCTAAAATGGTGATATATGATTGCTTGACAATCCATACAGTGAATAATTTCTTAAAATATAAGTGTTAACACTATTGAAAAGAAACTGAATGAAAGTTCCAATGGTCTGCTGTAGCTGAATTTGTTCAGGACACTTATAGACCCACACAATCAGTTCGCAACTTTTAAGTTGCGTCCGCTGTTGCAAAAATCTGAATAAAATAGTTTTTTAAATGAATCCTTTGATAATGAGGAATTGCAGTTATATAAGATATATTAAAACACTGAAAGACTGGATTTAAACATGGAAGAAAATATTACACATCAAGCTAGGAAACTGGTGTGGAGCACATACATCCCACAAGAACGGGCTTACATACACTTAATAAATAATAATTTGTAAGTTCATAAGAAAATAAAGATACTTAGAAATGCTATGTCATAGCTTTCCTTTCCCTATGAACTTACAAGCTGCATTTATTAAATAGATATAAGCCGGTTCTTGTGAGGTGTATGTGATCCACATCTGAGGCTAATAATTTCTTCCATGTTTACGTTTAGTCATTCAGTATTTTAAGATACCTCAGATAACTCCAATTCCTCATTGTCAAGGGATTAATTTAAAAACTATTTTGTACAGATATTAGCACCAGAGGATCCAAATTGAAAATTGTGAAAACGACTGTGAGGGTGTATAAGTGACTTGAACAAATACAACTACGGTTAACCATTGGACATTCCATTCAGTCTCATTCTAATAGTTATAACACCCATATTTTAAAAAAATTTCCACTGCATGGATTGTCAAGCAATCATGTGTAATCTATAGATTCTAATAGCCGCTTACAATTTCGTCTCGATAATAAATTTCAACATCCCAGTTTCTCAAGACAGTAGTGCTCTTAAGCATAACGTAATCACTCAACAAGCAGAAGCTGTTATTAAAAAGTACATAGATTGTCAGACCGTGAAGTATTTCGTCACATTACATAAATTATCACCATATACAATTTGGAAACACTCTCACATTTAGTGAGACTGATTAAAAACAATGCTACTACAAACTTTAAAGGGAGCTCATGGATGTTGATTAGGGTGGTGTTATTCAATGAGCCTAATGCTAACTCTGTATTAAACGTAATTCTTAATGTGTCTGTATTCATTTTTAGAAAGTGGTTCTCCTACAAATGTAGTCAACTGTAATAATGCCAAGTATTTAAGGAATACGTGGACAACTACAGGTAAAAGAGTACCTGAAAAAAAGTAATGACCCAGAAATAATTTCATACGTGAATCAGTACAGTAACAATTAAGAGAAGTTGTATAAAAAGTATAGACATCTTGCCTGAAATTGACAGATCAGAAAATAAAATCTAATAAATAGGGAATATTGTTAGCAGTCAGATAGGGTAAGTAACCATGGAAGATGACGTTATTTCGGTTAAAGAGATTATGTGCATTGTAAAATACAGTTCAAGTATATCAGTTATTTTTAATAATTACTTATTAAAAACAAGTAAGAGAATGGGTCCAAATAGATGAGAAGAGAAAGAGAAATAGTAGAATGAAGAGGCAATAGAGAGAATATTTGTGACCTGAAAATTAAACTCACATCCTCGCCTGAAATAAGGATGATCATCATGACTCTAAAAAGGAAAACTTAGTGTGGAGTGAATAATATCTCCAATAAGACACTAAATATTCGCCGCTGTATAGCTATAGTGTTTGTAGTCACTTGTTTACTGCGTTATTAACGAAGATGTTTTCCAAGAAAGACTGAAATATGCTACCGTTAGGCGTAGATATTAAAAGAGACTCCAAAGGTGAAAATAACTACCGCCCATTGTCACTTCTTACTCCATTTTATGCAATTTTTGTTTAGATAATGCACTCCAGAGGTATCGCTCACCAGTATGGTAACAGATTACTTAACCAATCACAGTTTGGACTTCAAAAGACTGATGCCATTGCGTACACTATTTATACATTCATTGAGCATATAATAAAATGTTTAAATGATAAAATACCACTAACTGCGATCTTGTGTGACTTATAGCAGCCATTTTATTGTTTCAGTCATAATTTTTAGTTAGAGAATTTTTCATACATTATGCAGTTCACCAAATATATGGTTTAGTTCTTATTCAAGAAACGGAATACAAGAAGATATCCTATGGCGTTCGAGTAATGCAAAGAGGGACATCACAGCATCTGAATGAGGTGAAAGATCAGTGGGAGTCCCACAAGGTTCTATCATCAGTCCGCTACTGTTCTTGTTTTCCCTTAGCGGTCTGTCATTTTATTTGGATCAGAGTGTAGAATTAAAGCTGTCTGCAGATGGTACAACATTGTTGGAAAGCAGAGCAAAGAAATGTTACTAGTGAAAAGAGTAAATCGCGATTTTGAGAAGGTTACTGAAAAGTTTTGCACAACTTGGCTACTTGTAATCTTTGAAAAAAACACAGTTCATCTAGTTTTGTACTGTCAAAAGTATGCCACCACCTATTTATTTAGTATATGAAAAAGAAACAATTAACTCATAAAGCCAGCCAGTGTGACCGAGCGGTTCTAGGCACTTCAGTTTGGAACCGTGCGAAAGCTACGGTCGCAGGTTCGAATCCTGCCTTGGGCATGGATGTGTGTGATGTCCTTAGGTTAAGTTAGGTTTAAGTAGTTCTAAGTCTAGGGGACTAATGACCTCAGATGTTGAGTCCCATAGTGCTTATAGCCATATATAAAACTTATAAAACAACTTCTAAGTACCTACCTGTGCATATTGATGGAAACAAACTGGGACAACTATGTAGTAGCCCTGTTAGAACGTTTAGGTTTCACTACTGTTACCCGCTTTGTGTCAGTAAGTGGTCATACTTTGCGTATTTACATTCATTAATGTATTATGGTATAATATTCTGGGGTAACTCCTCGTTTAAGCAAAAAATATTCATTGCACAAAAGAGTGTAATTAGTATAATATGCGGAGTTAAGACACATACATGCTACAGGTATCTTTTTAAACAGTTGCAAATACTTACTACATGCTCCTAGTATATTTATTAACTTATTAAATTTGTTATCAACGTTCCATTTCAGTTTCAGAGTAGCAGAGATATCTGATAGTGCAACACTAGAAATAAATATTATCTGAATTAAGCTATATGCAATTTAAATTTAATACAGGAAAGGAAGAAATTCACAGCTATTAAAATGTTTGACTATCGATCGACCCATGGAAGTAAAACGTCTGACACAGCGGAATTGTTTTCCAACGTAGAATAAAGAGGTGTCTCCTTAACAACTTTTTCTGTACCGTAGAGGAATTCTTGGGTACGTATACGTTGCGATTTTTTAAGAGAAAATTCTTGAAAACGGCCTGCATGTAACCGGACAAAGAATGTTTTTTTTTTAATGTTACTTTTGTATAAGTGTTCTATGTTAGTTCTGATGAAATGCTTCACACGATATTGTTTATTGTGAGTTTAACCGAAGGAATAAGTTAATAACTATCTAATTTCAGCATACATATCTAACGCACACATACAAGGGACAAATATATCAAACGAACTGAAAGAGGGTATACTGCAGGCAGAGACGTGGAGCTACAGATGCAACTCCGCTTCCAAATGTGCCCTTGACGCTCCGCTACGTTCTTGGTCAAGTGAGCGGTCCATGGTATGGCGTGGCCTCACATGTGGCATCGTCTACAGCTTACGTAGCTCCATGTGCTTTCGGCGCACGGTCAGGCCAGAGCAAAGACCTGAAAATGCCCACGTCTTCCCCTAACATTCACACTATTTGCAAAAGCATCTCAGCTAAATCATCAAGATGTCACGGTTCTTCTAAACAATTTTGGCGTCGCTTAGTCTGGTGGGGGCGTAACTTCATAGTCATTCTACAGGCTATCAACTATGGGTTGTCACTCGGAAATACCATTGTCAGTCTGTACGTTGTCTCCTCACGGTTAATCCCTGAGCGTCTGGAGGAGGCGTAACTCCACCGTTAACCACATGACAGTCCACCACTGCAAATTCCACAAGAATCATATTGTAACGCACTCTTGTCGGATTCAAGAAGAGCTCGCAAGTGACCGCCCAAGGTAGAATGTCCTATTCGCGTTACGTTATGGTTTACGTTGTCTGAGGGCACAATGATTTGCTCTATTCTTAAAGGCACAAGAATGATGTCAGGTTTTTGTTAGATAGAAATATTACATCAGTCAAATATACTTTCATTTCAATAAAGTGTGGCTTGCTTATTCTTTGCCCTGTTAAGAGGAGTACCGAGTATAAATCTAGATTCTACTAAAAGGAGCTAATTACTAGGATGATTGCAATTACTTCTGCTCTGCTTGTGCTCACTCTGATATTACCGGTGGAAAATCAATCTTAACCAGCTTCTAATCACAGCAGGTAGATGTCTCGCTCGAAGTACAAGTAGTGAGACATACACCAGCGTCGTTCTATGTTCCTCTTATTAAGTTACGTCTTTGTCATCCATTGTCGGATTTTATTTTCATGTTAGCTGGATTAGGAAAGGAGTCAGGAGTGCAGCCCATGTCGTCATTTATCAAGGACGCAAACCTCAAGAACACAATGACACATTTCCGTCCAAGACGCAGGATATACTCAAATTTAGAAAGGCGAATGGTATGAGTGGTATCTGACAGCTACATCTCATCACCCAAACGTCCCGAATACAAAATTATTGTGGAACTATCTTTGCAGTGGGGAGTTACTTATTGGCATTTTCTTAAAACATAATGCTTATTTATTTATTTCATAGTGCCCTCAAACTCCCAACCATTTTATTTTCTTTATATGTGTTTGCTGTGCATCAATTTGGGTTGTGAAAGTAGGGACGAACCTTCAGCATATCTACAACAGTTATAGATCAGTTACGCGAATAAATGACTTTAAACCTGAAATACGTCTAAATGTATTCACAGAATTATGGTTCAATAAGATTTGAAACAGGGTCGCGAAATTCATTTAGTTTACTGTTGATACGGAAGTTAGGGCGCACGAGACTACATCTCCAGGTGGAAATTCTACGGGCCGCTATCATCCGTTAAGGATTAGTCCCTCTGGAGATGGTTAAGTTTCTGATAGAGTTCACGAATTCTCTATATGGCGGTATGTGTGCACTGGACCTTCGACTAAGAGGTTGCGAAATCAAACCTTTCCAGCCCAAAGTTACTTCGTATGGATACAAAGAGTTTCATGTATTGGCTGAAATATATACATGTAGACTGAAGCGACGAATGAAAGTTTGTTGGAAATTCTCATTCGTCGCTTCAGTCTGCATATATACATTATAGATGTTAGAGACTTGAAACGGTTTCTGGAGCTATACAGCTTCATTTGATACTGGGTGCGAAGTTGTGGTCCATATGAAGTAATAAGGTATCATCCTGACACATTCGACTGATGATCCTGATGGTATTAGACCTCAAAAAACGAAGACTTTTGGTCTGCTGAAAGACGAGGCGAATGACCAGCAGATTGAGGACTTCGTGGGGCTCAGAGAAATACCTCATAAGGAAGGGATACAGGTGCTTTCCAAAGACGGGATAAGGATGTGCATCGTGTGGCCTCGGTGTCTCTAAGGATCGAGGATTACAAGAAATACCTTCTCGACGGTGTCCGTGATGCTCCGTCTCGACATCCGCACCACGTAGTCTTTCCATCACGAGACCATGGTTGCAAATTGCTAGAGATCGGTGTGTTGCGCCATGATGACTAAGGTTCCCTTATGAGGATGGGATCAGCACTCCCCAGTTCCAATCCTATTCACATGGATGATAGAGTGTGGATGTATTTATTTATTTGTAAATAGTGGCTGTGCATGGTATGGAAGTGTCGACTGATGGTCGTAGGTCTCTGTATATTTTTGCGTGTGCATGTACAGATGTTGTGTACTGTTTACATTTCCGTGTGTGTGTGTGTGTGGTTCCTTCTGTGGTGTCACCGCCAGACACCACACTTGCGAGCTGGTAGCCTTTAAATCGGCCGCGGTCCGGTAGTATACGTCGGACCCGCATGTCGCCACTGTCAGTGATTGCAGACCGAGCGCCGCAGGCAGGTCTAGAGAGACGTCCTAGCACTCGCCCCAGTTGTACAGTCGACTTTGCTAGCGATGCTACACTGACAAATACGCTCTCATTTGCCGAGACGATAGCTACGTCATTTGCTACGACCTAGCAAGGCGCCATAGCATTTGATAATTAATATTGTGAAGCATGTACAGTCACGAGAGATGTTCACCAATTGTGGATTAAAGTTAAGTATTCTACCAGTTACTCTTGTTTTGCTAGTCTTATTTCTCTGACCTGTTCCAGACCTCACGCCAGCCTGCGTGAGCTTAATGGCGTGCCTTTCGGCTTCCTCCAAACTCCGTGAATTGGCTCCTGCCAATTCACAACACCTTCTTCATGTGATGTTATCTGTACCAGTTAGCTTCACTTCCATTGACTGTGAGTACAGCATATAGAATGAAACTTGAATAAATAATGTCTATAAATACAACTCACAACACAATATAAAGGATCACTTATTCCGTACCCAGTAACTGTCTCTCATCCAGAAGCAGAAGTTTGAAATTTGGCTCATAGGTGAACAGGACATTCCTCTGTAATGATGTGTAAGTGTGGCGTCGGGCGATGTCACCCTCAGGTTCGGCGATACTTCATGCAGCGAGGTGTTGGCACGGGCGAAAAAAAGACCAGAGCCCAGATGCTCATGTGAGATGTAAAGTGGCACCATATTTAACTATAATTCTGACCAATGCCACTGTAGACGTTTCACGCGATGGGATGGACGTTGCATTTCATTTTACCCACATTTCATGACTTTCTTTGAGGCCTTTGCGATGGAGGTCAGCTCAGCGACACACAACGTCGATATCAAGCGACTTTCTTATGGCTGACCGAGGAAAACATTTCAGACACAACGCCCCTTAGAATCGACACTAAGACAGTCCGCGTTGGGGTCCTTAGCGCTCGCATACAGTCAGCATCCTGACACCTCTTCGATGCCACATGTCCACTAGAAGAGGCTAGAGCACCGGTATAACCTGTCTGCAGGTGCCTGACACTTCGTCACGGCCGGCCGGGATGGCCGAGTGGTTCTAGGCGCTACAGTTTGGAACCACGCGACCGCTACGGTCGCAGGCTCGAATTCTGCCTCGGGCATGGATGTGTGTGATGTCCTTAGGTTAGTTAGGTTTAAGTAGTTCTAAGTTCTAGAGGACTGATGACCTTAGACGTTAAGTCCCATAGTGCTCAGAGCCATTTGAACCATTTGAACTTCGTCACGAACTGCCTCTTTGCAAATAAAGTGTGTGATCGAGCTACCGATGGCGTTCCCAATCTGGGTGCCATTTGATTGGCACACGTGTCGACGTCACCCTCCCCTCCCTCCACCCTTCCGCCCTTCCCCCCCCCCCGCCCCCCACACAGTGATATCGCCGCATAAGGGTGAGAAATAGAAGGGCTGAAAAAGCATATGAACACTTCGCTGTTTAATTTCATGTTCAGTTTCGTCGAATGGTTTCGAACGGTCGCTGGGAGTTCCATCCAGTACACTCCAAAGGGCTGCGATAACGTTCAGTGGCGTTTCTGTCTAATGATGTTCCTAGGGAAGCGTTGAATCTCGGGGGGTGTCAGCAGTGTTAAAGGTTAGCAAGAATGACGTCCTGTTGCTCGTCGCATTGTTAACTGTCGTGCTAGACACCAAAATATGCGCCGGCCGCGGAGGTCTAGGCGCGCAGTCCGGAACCGCGCGACTGCTACGGTCGCAGGTTCGAATCCTGCCTCGGGCATGGATGTGTGTGATGTCCTTAGGTTAGTTAGGTTTAAGTAGTTCTAAGTTCTAGGGGACTGATGACCACAGGTCTTAAGTCCCATAGTGCTCACAGCCATTTGAACCATTTGAACCAAAATATGCGAGGATCAACGCCCAGTAGAAACGGATGGTTTCGTTGACACCCTTTATGGCACCTTCCGAGGTCTATTCCTGTTGATTCTGAGCGGTGATGTGTTAAAAATATATTCGTCGGCCTGCCATTAGATACCCTCGTGATTTCAACGTGGAGCTGACTTCTATCGCAAAGGCGCCAAAAGAGAAATGAAAAGTGGTAAAAGGGGGGGGGGGGAGTGTATGGGCTCGGGACGTCGTCCCATATACGGCAATTTTATCTAGGGAGCTGTCATCCTATTCTCTCACGGTGTTTTGGTAACTTTGTCACCAGTCGTGGAGGAATGGAGGAGAGGTGAGGTTTATTTTACCTGTAATCTTGAGATAATATCAGTATTTGGTATAACTCCCCACAGTACACTACCATAACATGGACACAGTCATTGTATGCGCCTGTTTAATTTTTTTGATTAATAATACATCGTTTTTGTACAACCAGTAACGCAGTCTCATTTAGACCAAGGATGATATGTCAGCTGCCTTCTACAGAACAATTTGGATGTGGAATTACTGTAATTTGCATCATTTATGAAAATAAAATAGTGTCATTTGTCATAAATACTGTGTCGTTGACGTATTTTTGTACATATATTTTAGTCATGTAAGTTACACCTTTTTCATAGTTTGACGTGGGAATAACAAGGAAGAAACCGTTGTGAGAGTATGCGTGTGCGTGCGTGTGTGTGTGTGTGTGTGTGTGTGTGTGTGAGTGAGTGAGTGTGTGTGTATGTGTGTGTGTGTATGTGAGAGAGAGAGAGAGAGAGAGAGAGAGAGAGTTTTGAACATGGTACATAAGAATTCATATCATTCGAATATAGTGGCTACATACTGATTGACTGTTTCGTTTTAATGGCCGGTAAAGTATTTCACTATGATTAGCTGTTTCATTTAAACGGATCCAGTATTTAAATTTCCCACCAGTGCTATTTTTAACTTTTTTTTTAATTTTCGGCCACCGCTTTCTTGAATTTTTTAATAATTTTCTGCCTGCATATTGAATTGTGGCATCATTGTCGGTGCATCCAAGAAACCTGCAAATATTGGCAAAAATGCGCTAGCCGAATTTTGAAGCCAGGACCACTATAACTGAAATTAGGTCCGAGGGGTGGGCAGGAAGCACCATAGAAATACTTCTAAATAATGAGCCAAAATGGGTACTCAAATTTGAGTCCTGTAAACCGAAGATAAATTGGTTCATGCTGCTATCACAGAAAATACGGAAGGAACGAAAAAACTTTTAAAGGTCTCAAATAGACCAACAATATTTTTTTTTGCAGGATACGGATAAAACAGTAAACATTAATAATAATGCATGCAGTGAGATACAGAAATGCTTCAAAAGTAGACGGCAAATACGTTTACAGCAAAGTAATTAAATGGTAGGGACTTCATACTTTTGTAGCGCACAACGGCTATAGTGGCAAAGCAATCTAATCAAATCAGTATTATAAAGATAATAACATATGAAAAGACCAACTAGGAAAGGCATTTGCTCTTACGTCAAAGGAATAAAATTATAGACGAATTAATTTACATACGTTTCTGTGATTGTATATATCATGGTATATGACAGAATTCATATCCAGTGCATTGATGAAGTATTATTAATACCGCCTGAGGAAAGGTGAATATTCTCCTACCTAAGGGACTATGATAGCAAAGTGGGGAACCAGCAGCCTCATTCATCATACCTCCTTCTCATCAAAAATTTAGGCAATCGAACATATTTGTGCTCTTTTAACACAGAACATACTACATTTACCCAGACTCACTTTGTAGTGAAGCCTTCATATTCAGCTTCTCGCTTTCACTCTCGCTGTCTACATATGTCTCTATCCCATTGTCTCCTTTTATGGGATGTATACAATTCTTTTCCTCTCCTATTCCCAATGTCTGTTTCTTTTTCACTTACGTTCTGCTGTGTTTCTCTGCAACCACCTTCTCCTCTCCACACATGTGCTTGATGATGATTTGCTCAAGGTTTGATCCCTGGACGGGAAAATATAACAGATGACTACATTGAATGGGGGAAAGTGGGCAAATTTTTTCGTGTGAAATTTGAACATTTTCGGGAAGGAGGGGTGTCGTCCGGATCTCAAGTCTATGTATGGTCTCCTCTCATCTCTCTTTCTCGTTTATAGTGTCTCCTATCTCTTTTGCTCCCATTTCTACCATCTCCATCCATCTACCTTTCTCTTTTGCTGTTACAGGCTGCTGATATAAAACGAATTCTGTTGTTCAGTAAAATTTTGACAATTTATTTATATAATTAGCTGCATTTACAAAATGTGACAGAAATAAACAACAAATAACTACATATAATACAAGGTTAACATAAAATCGCCTCCCATCCATCTCAAGCTCGATATAAACTGGTTTACGTAAAGTGAACAACATTTTTACCTATACCTGTAGTGTGCTAAGACTTGTGTGTTCCGTTTGCAAGTGCAAAGAATTTCTTATGAAAAACATATATTTTATGAGGTGTTTACGCCGCAAGGTGACACCATCGAATAATTTCCAGGTCCAAACAACCTGTATGGGCGTTTAGAGCCCATCACACCGATACAGCACGTCATAAGGTTCTATTGGTTAAAAAAATGACTACTAAAACCATAATTTGGTGCCCTCAGAACCCTTGCGATGCCTCCGGAACCCCTGCCACGCGTTCACAGCCATTTAAAACTACATTAATGCTATGGACAAGACAGTTTATTAAGCATTACTGCCAATCAGCGGTATCTTAAAGTAAATTTACCTAATATCTCCCTTCCAGGCGGCCGATACCATCAGTACTTAAAGTATGACCATTACCTCCTGACTGTTCTATGTGGAAACAAGGCTCATGAAATGTTTCGGGGGCAGTCACACATCATCTAAGCTGTCACATCTGCAGGGTGAATGAAGTAAATCTTCTTTTATTTCCTGAGATTTTCAAACCATAGAAAAGGGGTCATCGGGAGAAGTCCACGTAATTTTGTTGTCTGCCATTACTGTTTTAACCTTTGTTTCAGCAGAGATGTTGGAGTGGGTTTCCTAAATGGAATGGTACACTTTTTTATGAAATGGAAGCTCTTGAAATGACGGGTAATGTGACATGACACTGATTAATGTTGACGTTGAAACTATTAGCAAAAATATCCTAGAATGGTGCGGTGTTATCTCTGCCAAATGGATCTCTCACGCCACATCCCATTATTATATGGAACAGTTTGAGAGGCCAAAGCAAAACCAAATCTCTGTGTTCTGGTCCTGATGCGTCTTTCTGGACAGACCGACCGCTTTGTTATTCTCAACCAACGGCGTCACTGGATGCCGTGTGGAGGGCCTGAGGTTAGCATACCTATCTCCTGTCTGTTATCGGCTTCTTTGAGCCCTTAGTCCCTTCTTCTCAATCGAGTAGCTTCTCAACTGACATCGCGAGCTAACCAGTTCCAGTCCTACCACCACGAATGAACAATGCCCGGGAACAACTGGATTCGAAACTGTATTTTCCACATGCCAGCGACACAGGCTGTCCGCTGGTCTACGGAACAGCACTGCCTTTCTCAAATGAAAGGTATTTCCTCTCATCTTTACGTTATACGATATAGATGTGAACATGGTCAGGTGCTACGGCTGGAACTGGAGCTGTATGCTAATATGTCAGAAAACATGGGAATGTATTCTCTATTTCGAATGTCGGTGACATATTGGAATGAAGTCAGTGAAAATTTGTGCCGGACCAGACTCGAGCCCGGATTTCCCGCTTTATACGTGCGGTCGCCTTAATCGCTTCGGCCACCCTTGCACGAATCACGCCCAGAAACAAACTTCAGTATCGTCCATGAGTCAAAACCTGCGTAGGAAGAACATACTGTATTGAGGGTCGAGGGCCTAGCATTGGCGAATAATTACGAAATACGAGGGTTGTCCAGAAAGTAAGTTCCGATCGGTCGCGAAATGGAAACCATAGTGAAAACCAGAAACGTTTCATTTCCAACAGTTAGGTACAACTTCCACCTACTTCTCTACATAGTCGCCGCTTCAACTTCAAGTTGTGTCGTAGTGTTGTTTCAACTTTTCAATACCCTCGTCATAGAAAGCAGCGTCTGTGCTTTAGGCCAGTTATCTGCACGGGTCTGCATCTCGTTGTCTGTGGAAAAAATTTGTCTTCATAGCCAGCGGTTCTTGTGAGCAGAGATGAGAGTCAGGGGGAGCCAATTACGGACTGCATTGGGGATGATCAAACACTTCTCATCGGAAACGCTGCAGGAGCATCTTCATTGCCCCTGCAGTGTGTGGACGAGAATTCGCATGAAGAAGGAACTGCTCGACAGTTGTGTTACGTGGGCTGCATGACACAGGCGAAATCTCTAACCAGGCCCTCATATTTGGGGGGAGACGCTATTCCCTACGCATCTTTACGTGCTCACTGTTCACTCTGAACTGAAAAGAGCGATTAACACGATCGACGGGCATAGTAGAGACACTGCCCAAAACATCTGTACAAAGATTTACCGGATTTTCCCAGTGGTTTCCATTTCGCGACCTATCGGAACTTACTTTCTGGACAACCCTCGTAGCAGTGTCTGTGTTATTAAGTTGTACAATGTAACGTTCCTTCAGACATGCATTCATGTCCAAAAGAACATTGATTCGCTTTTCTTAACAACACAGGCACTGCTATTTTGTATCAAAAGGGGCCCGTGAAAACTGTTTCAAACGATTGTCCTTACTGACGTTTAAGTGCGCAGCTTTCCTGGAAACAAGAAACAATCGAACGGTTTGATACAACAGCGTAGTCTTAGAGCCCTACTTGGTGATGTTTGCGCTGCAATAGAAGATTGCGAGGGCCTCACTTTTAAATTGAGAAAATTTCTCGAATTTGTTTGCGAATATTTCAACGCAAGTTGTAAGTCGTTGCTCCTGCGTAGTGAATAGCATCACCGTTACGGTGCACCCGATTCTGCTTTGCAGTCTTACCATGTTCCCCTTTAAAGACGATGCATAGTGGGCCTGAATCCTGATAACCTGGACGGAATTTCAGAATCGGCTCAAATATGGCCAAAGGAGTATAGTGAGGTTTCCGACCCTCCTAATAACGTTTTTATATCAAAAGTGAAAACTTTAAAATGACAGAGGCAAAACGAAGAAAATAATCTGGAAAAATATTAATGAACTGGATACAAAATATTTTCCAGTGAGAATTTGTAATTTTAATGATAACCTTCATTATAAAACTGCCTTTATTATTGACTTTGTTGCAGAAAATGTATATCATTAATAAAAATAGAAAGTGTTGTGTCGGCTACTGTAAGTGTTTGCACAGACACAAACAAGGAAGGAGAGAAGTTGTGGCAGCCAGTGACGGGTATCCGAAATGATCTGTAATAACAATAAGATTAATTGAATTCTTTATTTCTAAGAGGGAAAGGATCATAACTTCTCGTTGTGCTTCTTGTGCTTCCTGTGCCTCGTATATGCAATTACGAATCTCTATTACTGCACGCAGAACGGAGGCTAAGTATCGTCTTCGTTTTACTCGGTACTGATGCTCACGAAATCCACGACCAAACCGGGGGTGACAAGCGATGGGCGGCGGGCTAGCGTCAGCGTAGACTTCCTACTCCTGGATGTGTGGCGCTGTCCGCTCTTTCCATTGGCTCGGGGATCAGCTCCCTCTTGAGGCCGTTTCGCGGCGCTGCACTGCTCGGTGTGCGGTCGATGCTTTGGGTCTGCACAGAAAGTTTTATGTCAATCTTCTTCCCATCGCGTTTCCTGTTCTTCTCGTTCATTTCCTTCTCCGTCTTCCTCCTCAAAAACGTTTGGCTAACATTACCTGCACTAAATGTATTCGCACTTGTGAATATGGACAATCGTCAGCTGGAGAATGGAATGTACTGAACCGGGTCTCGAACCCGGATTTTATGATTATCGCGAGCGGTTTTCTTACCGTTTGGTTATCCATGCACGACTTATGGCCAGACCCAAACTACTGTATGTCGTCAACCATGCCTCCATAATCTGCACTCGTTCATCTATTATGTATATTCCCTTACAGGTGAGATATTTTAATTGAAAGCCGCTTTCCCTGTGTCGTCGCTCAAATTCCATATTGCAGAGCCTGTGTCGTTCCGAATTACGATGTAACATTCCATTGAACATGCATACACGTTCCTTTGCAAATTCATGCATGTGCAAAGAAAATTGCATCGTAATTCGGAATAACACAGGCACTGAATAGCTTACGTAAAATTTGTCTTTCTGACAAGGGCGCCAGTACGAAAATTTCTAGGGGGAGGTCAAACTGAGGGAGAGCGGCAGCGTATGAACATGTAAACATTTTGGAAGACGAATGGCGACTACAAATTAGCCATAAAAAGGTTTCAGTACAAATTCTGTCAAAAACACGCATAATACAGACTTAAATCATTTATTTCAAAGAAAGGAACCTGACTGCACTATATTTTTTCCTTCCATGAGAGCTAGGGGGGGGGGGGGACTAGTGGCCCACCTTTGCGCCCTTTCTCTTATTCATCCCTGTATCTGATCCCTCGTAAGCCCCTGCACCTTGTCGGCAGCAGGTTCCGACGACAAAATTTTCACTTTCCTTGGATATGGCTTCCGCAAAGTAGAATTATTGGGATCAGTTGTTGCCAGACGGCTCAGGAATATAAGCTCCATATTTTTCAAACGAGAAGGTTTTCGTGCAAAGCTTGGCGTAACTGCCTTGCGAACTTGGTTGATTCCCGCTCATTTTTCAACAGTTGACCGATTGGTAAAATTGTAGAAATAATTATGTGTGCTCCATGGATGAACAGTCTATGGTCTCCTGTGAGTATATTGTACGATGCTTTCTCTTTGACACAATGCCTGGCTGTTAGAGTGGCGTAACTTCAAACTTTTCTGCTTCAATTTGATGTCCGCTCGCAACCGACCATATTTTTCAACTGACAATTAAGATATGACTCACGGTTGTAGTTGTTGCTAGTAGCTGGATCTTAAGTGCCATCCGCAAAGTTAAATAATGGAATTTCCGTGTGGCTATGCTTCCCGTTGGGTAGACCGTTCGCTTGGTGTAAGGCTTTCGAGTGGACGCCACTTCGGCGCTTTGGGTGTCAATAGGGATGAAATGATGATGGTAAGGACAACACAACACCCAGTCCCTCAGCGGAGAAAATCTGCGACCCAGGCGGGAATCGAACCCGGGCCGTTAAGTATGACATTCCGTCGCTCTGAGAACTCAGCTACCAGGAGCCGACATTCGCAAAGATAATAGTACGTGCTTAAGGACAGTATTAAAACGAAGACGGAATATCGTGAAAGCGAAAACTTATCCCTTTTTTTATCGCTTTTACAATTTTTTTGCTTTCATTCAGGTAACAAGTTAATAAAAGCCAGTTGTTAATTACAGATAAAATTATGATGTAGCTGTTTGTAAAAATAAGTATCTTCTGCAATGGCATTCATTAAAAGAAAAATCGCTGAACAAATATATGTCATCCCAAGGACGTAGTAATTTTCGAGCTCGGGGAGCGGCTCACAAACGAATGTCATGTTGGACCTGAAATCCAACCTTCGTAAGAAACAGCTGGCCACTTTTAAGACCGAGGTTCAATAGCTTCAGTATTACTCAAGCCACCTATTAAAAGTAACATTTCAGCTCTGAAATTTTTTTTTAAATTATGACTACTTTTTCGGGACTCTGGCCCACTTGCGACGTGGAGGGTTATGTTAGTCGTACCACTAATACGCCTATATGTTATTTAAATTCTTCCGTTAGAACCTCTAAGCGGAACGATAGCATCGCTTGTACGTTATTTTAGGCCCCTTTCTGTCAGCCGCTGTAGAGATTAGCGATTCACGGAACCTAAGACATTATGACTCATTATCTGGCGCAGTACGGTAATCGCGCAGTTAAATATATTTTACACGGGAAGGGAAAATGACGGAGATTAATGGACAAATCCGCCCCCTACCGCGCATGGAGAAGTTACGTCACGCACGTTCGCGTGAGGTGGTTCCCCGCTAGGCTTTAATGAAGAGGGGGCGGAAATCGTTGACGACAGACAACGCTTTCGCTTTGAAGCGGATGTTAACAAGGGTTGGTGGGAAACTCATTTTCCTCTTTGTGCCGCGTCTTAAGTTGCCACCAAGAAAATAGCTCTAAATGAACGACAATGTAGGCTAATTGTGCTGCGTCGACCAAAATGTTGTCATTTAATGCCGTATTTCCCTTCTGACATTATTCGTGCAGTCGATAAAGCACTTATGAAATTTGTTTGACGCACATCGCCGTCACACACTTTTGATAAAGCTGATTCGACCGGCTTTTTTATTAACAGGTGTGCTCTGAAATGAGTTTTTCTTAATATAAAATTGTTTTGAATATATCCAAACGGATCTCTGAATTCGATTTGCTTCTCTGAGATCAATAGACGGCAAAAAAAATTTGCAGTAAAAGATGTAAGCCGACTTTGAAATAAAAATTACTAAGTCTGTACGACTTAGGTAGACCAGCTATAAGACACCTTAACTTGTCGTGAGTACTGGTTGTTGTTGTTGTCGTCTTCAGTCCTGAGACTGGTTTGATGCAGCTCTCCATGCTACTCTATCTTGTGCAAGCTTCTTCATCTTCCAGTACCTACTGCAACCTACATCCTTCAGAATCTGCTTAGTGTATTCATCTCTTGGACTCCCCCTACGGTTTTTACCCTCCACGCTGCCCTCCAATACTAAATTGGTGATCCCTTGATGCCTCAGAACATGTCCTACCAACCGATCCCTTCTTCTGGTCAAGTTGTGCCACAAACTTCTCTTCTCCCCAATCCTATTCAATACTTCCTCATTAGTTATGTGATCTACCCATCTAATCTTCAGCATTCTTCTGTAGCACCACATTTCGAAAGCTTCTATTCTCTTCTTGTCCAAACTATTTACCGTCCATGTTTCACTTCCATACATGGCTACACTCCATACAAATACTTTCAGAAATGACTTCCTGACACTTAAATCTATACTCGATGTTAACAAATTTCTTTTCTTCAGAAACGCTTTCCTTGCCATTGCCAGTCTACATTTTATATCTTCTCTACTTCGACCATCATCAGTTATTTTGCTCCCCAAATAGCAAAACTACTTTACTACTTTAAGTGTCTCATTTCCTAATCTAATTCCCTCAGCATCACCCGACTTAATTCCACTACATTCCATTATCCTCGTTTTGCTTTTGTTGATGTTCATCTTATATCCTCCCTTCAAGATACCATCCATTCCGTTCAACTGCTCTTCCAAGTCCTTTGCTGTCTCTGACAGAATTACAATGTCATCGGCAAACCTCAAAGTTTTTATTTCTTCTCTATGGATTTTAATACCTACTCCGAAATTTTCTTTTGTTTCCTTTACTGCTTGCTCAATATACAGATTGAATAACATCGGGGAGAGGCTACAACCCTGTCTTACTCCCTTCCCCACCGCTGCTTCCCTTTCATGTGCCTCGACTCTTATAACTGCCCTCTGGTTTCTGTACAAATTGTAAATAGCCTTTTGCTCCCTGTATTTTACCCCTGCCACCTTTAGAATTTGAAAGAGAGTATTCCAGTCAACATTGTCAAAAGCTTTCTCTAAGTCTACAAATGCTAGAAACGTAGGTTTGCCTTTCCTTAATCTTTCTTCTAAGATAAGTCGTAAGGTCAATATTGCTTCACGTGTTCCAGTATTTCTACGGAATCCAAACTGATCTTCCCCGAGGTTGGCTTCTACTAGTTTTTCCATTCGTCTGTAAAGAATTCGTGTTAGTATTTTGCAGCTGTGGCTTATTAAACTGATTGTTCGGTAATTTTCACATCTGTCAACACCTGCTTTCTTTGGGATTGGAATTATTATATTCTTCTTGAAGTCTGAGGGTATTTCACCTGTCTCATACATCTTGCTCACCAGATGGTAGAGTTTTGTCAGGACTGGCTCTCCCACGGCCGTCAGTAGTTCCAATGGAATGTTGTCTACTCCGGGGGCCTTGTTTCGACTCAGGTCTTTCAGTGCTCTGTCAAACTCTTCACGCAGTATCGTATCTCCCATTTCATATTCATCTACATCCTCTTCCATTTCCATAATATTGTCCTCAAGTACATCGCCCTTGTATAGACCCTCTATATACTCCTTCCACCTTTCTGCTTTCCCTTCTTTGCTTAGAACTGGGTTTCCATCTGAGCTCTTGATGTTCATACAAGTGGTTGTCTTTATCTCCAAAGGTCTCTTTAATTTTCCTGTAGGCAGTATCTATCTTACCCCTAGTGAGATAAGCCTCTACATCCTTACATTTGTCCTCTAGCCATCCCTGCTTAGCCATTTTGCACTTCCTGTCGATCTCATTTTTGAGACGTTTGTATTCCTTTTTGCCTGCTTCATTTACTGGTATTAGATGTTATTTTTATTTTATTTTTATTTTTATTTTTATTTTATTTTTATTTACTGGTATTAGATGTTATTCTCAAATTTGCAGTTGAGATAAAATTTATAGTTGTTATTTATCACTATTTGGTGCTCCCATAAATGAAACTCCAGTAACATAGTCGGCAGTAGAATTGTTTTTTGGCTACGAAGACAAAACGCATAGAAATGTCGGGAGAGAGGAATAACACTTTCTCGAAAAGTCAGCAACAGTTTCCTAAATGATATGAGTGATACAAATAGCGAATATAGGAAAAATATAGGATGATTACTTCACTTACTTGAACAATCTGCAATAGTTCTGATGCAGACATTGAAACAATTTTGACTGATTTCTTTGTTTATGAGAGGACCTATCTGCAAACTCGTTGTCATACTTGTATTCAGATCTATGGCAGTGAAAGTTCTATACACAAATAGGCATCGACTCTGATAACGTACGAGGTCGTGCTGAAAAGTAATGCCTACGATTTTTTAAATTTTTTTTCAGTAATGGTTGAGACACAACATGTCACGTATCTTAAACGTCTACTATCCCGCTTCACTGCCGCAAGTTACAACCCTCTGCCGTTGTAGCGCTGCGAATTGTAGCGTGTCAGGTGGCGGTGTATAATGTAAAGACATCGGTGCGTGAGACACTTTTGGAACACTGAAAGCACGAGAATGAGATTTTCACTCTGCAGCGGAGTGTGCGCTCATATGAAAGGTTCGCAGCAGAGCTTTGGAAGGTAGAAGACGAGATACTGGCAGAAGTAGAGCTGTGAGAACGGGGAATGAGTCGTGCTTGGGTAGCTCAGATGGTAGAGCACTTGCCCGCGAAAGGCAAAGGCCCTGAGTTCGAGTCTCGGTCCTGCACACAGTTTTAATCTGCCACTAAGTTTCACTGAGAGCACGAACTCGAACTGTTCCTCTGTACATGGAGCCCTCTCACCTACATCGTGACTGTACCATATCACACACGAACGATGTCACATATGCAGGAAACCACTCTCACCGATCATCCTCCATATAGTACCGACTTGGCTCTATCCCATTTTCATCTCTTCCCAAAACTCAAACACTTTCCAGGACATCACATTCATAGTGATGAAGCGGTGCAAGCAAATATGGGGTCGTAGTTCGGTTAACGAAGTCAGATATTCTACAATGACGGTGTGTCCTTCGGAGAAATTTGTTCGTCACCATTGTGACCATTTTGAGGAATAAATACATAGACCGTAAGGGCCTAAGATGTGAAACGTTAATAATGCTTTTTTATGTAAAAAGCATTTAGAATTTTTACCTAAAAATTCGGATGAGTTACTCCTCAGCAAGCCATCGTAGAAATGTATGGTAAAGGCACCAAATTTCGTCTCCGTACCTAATTTCCTCCCCTTAAGATTCTCTGTTCTGCCGATAGGGGCGCAATCGGTGATATTTTTCGTTAGTTGTGCACATGACCACAAGTTACACTATTGGCCATTAAAATTGCTACACCAAGAAGAAATGCAGAAGATGAAAGGGTATTTACTGGACAAATATATTACACTAGAACTGACATGTGATTACATTTTCACGCAATTTGGGTGCATAGATCCTGAGAAATCAGTACCCAGAACAACCACCTCCGGCCGTAACAACGGCCTTGATACGCCTGGGCATTGAGTCAGACAGAGCTTGGATGGCGTGTACAGGTACAGCTGCCCATGCAGCTTCAACACGATACCACAGTTCATCAAGAGTAGTGACTGGCGTATTGTGACGAGCCAGTAGCTCGACCGCCATTGACCAGACGTTTTCAATTGTTGAGAGATCTTGAGAATGTGCTGGCCAGGGCAGCAGTCGAACATTTTCTGTATCCAGAAAGGCCGGTACAGGACCTGCAACATGCGGTCGTGCATTATCCTGTTGAAATGTAGGGTTTCGCAGGGATCGAATGAAGCGTAGAGCCACGGGTCGTCACACATCTGAAATGTAACGTCCACTGTTCAAAGTGCCGTCAACGCGAACAAGAGGTGACCGAGAGGTGTAACCAATGGTACCCCATACCAGCACGCCGGGTGATACGCCAGTATGGCGATGACGAATACACGCTTCCAATGTGCGTTCACCTTGGTGTCGCCAAACACGGATGCGACCATAATGATACTGTAAACAGAACCTGAATTCACCCGAAAAAATGACGTTTTGTCATTCGTACACCCAGGTTCGTCGTTGAGTACACCATCGCAGGCGTTCCTGTCTGTGATGCAGCGTCAAGGGTAACCGCAGCCATGGCCTCCGAGCTGATAGTCCATGCTGCTGCAAACGTCGTCTAACTGTTCGTGCAGATGGTTGCTGTCTTGCAAACGTCCCCATATGTCGACTCAGAGATCAAGACGTGGCTACACCACCCGTTACAGCCATGCGGATAAGATGCCTGTCATCTCGACTGCTAGTGATACGAGGCCTTTGGGATCCAGCACGGCGTTCCGTATTACCTTCCTGAACCCACCGATTCCATATTCTGATAACAATCATTGGTTCCCGACCAGCGCGAGCAGCAATGTTGCGATACGATAAACCGCAATCGCGTTAGGCTACAATCCGACCTTTATCAAAGTCGATAACTTGATGGTACGCATTTCTCCTCCTTACACGAGACATCACAACGTTTCACCAGGCAATGCCGGTCAACTGCTGGTTGTGTAAGAGCAATCGTTTGGAAACTTTCCTCATGTCAGCACGTTGTAGGTGTCGCCACCGGCGTCAACGTTGTGTGAATACTCTGAAAAGGTAATCATTTGCATATCACAGCATCTTCTTCCTGTCGGTTAAATTTCGCGTCTGTAGCACGTCATCTTGGTTTTGTAGCAATTTTAATGGCCGGTAGTGTAGTTGTGGAAGTTTCATGAGTCCAGTTCTCTGCGTGGCCGTTTGGGAAAACGTATTCTAATTTGTCAAAAGCTGAGTTGTCGAAATATTATTTGTGAGAGCTCTTTTCGAATTATTATGATGTCTTTATTTAGTTGTATTTGACTTATCTGTTTAGGGTAAGCTATCTGAGCGTTTTGCCGTGTTTGGTTTACTTCACGTAGTGTAGCAAGCCGCTATATTGGCTAGTAGGATGTTCCTACTTTCGTTTCCCCATCTGATCCTAAATTCGTCTAGGGGACGAAATTTAGAACATACTTTTTCATTTTGTTTGAGATGCCGCCCAGCAAGAAGTTGCGCAGAGAGGCGATGAAGTCGGCAATAACTGTGGTGAGAAACAAGGAAATGGGATATAAAGCTGCGAGTAAGACATTTAGTGTGCCTAGAGCAACTCTCAAGGATTATACATATAAAGAAAGGAGAAGTTAAGGTCTGAAGAGTTAATTGAAAAAGCTATTGGTAGAAAACCAGTTTTTTCACGTGAGTTACAGGCTCAGTTAGTGTCTTAATGTAAGGACACGGAGAAAAATTTCTATGGCCTTACAATGAATGATTATAGGCTAATGGCCTTCCAGCTTCTTATAGGAAATAAGGTTTCTCGCCCATTTTTAGTCGGGCAAAAGACAGTTGGGCGAAAGTGGTTGCGCCTGTTTCTTCAGAGACATGGCTGAGCTGCACTCAATGTTCCGTGTGGCAATACGAAATATATATATATAGATAAATATATGTATATATTTGCGGCTCTTTTATGGAAGGTTAAAAAATAATCGTACAGTTGGTAACCCATATTTTTTTTACCAAAACTGAATGTTTGTAACCTGTATCTAACATAAATAAATATTGTAACATGTCTTTATTATTACTAATTTGTTTCTAAACTATTAATACCTCTATTACAAGACGTATTAGTAGGGGACGAAAATAGGACCACTTTTTCAAATTTGGTAAAAGTACAATGTCTTTGAAGTTTTTTTCTGTAAAGATAACAAATCGTTTCTGATACATTTTGAGCTAAATACCATGTGTAGGCTTAGTTGGTGGTGTTATATGAATTTTTTTGGGAATAATTGATTATGGTATTCAGAGGCCAAAAACAGACTGGAGGATGAAATTTGGCTCCCTTACCTTACAAAACGACAAATCACAAATACTTTCTTCATTTTCCCAACTATAGTTCGTACTGATAAAAGTGCTTAGAATGTTCTAGTCATCAATTTAGCACAGGAAAATAAAACAGTAACTCTCTGTAGTTATCTAGAACTATCGATATCTTTTTACTACATCTCGTTTTACATCCAAATTTATTGCATGACGTTACTGCTTTTAGATTTCTAAATTGATTGCAACATCTATTGAATGCTATGCTGTCGCAACGGATCCACCTAAACACTTCGTGAGGCCCCGCAGGGAAAGCAACCTGACTGAGCGTAATTTCTTGATTCTTAAAGAATATGAATGTGACTTCACGACTGTGGAAAAGCATTCATTCCAACTCACGGACTGTTTATCTAAAAGTATGACAGCCCTTTTATGTTGTTATGTCTGCAAAGTATGTCAGTTGATCTACTGTCTGCGACTCTATCATTTTAAGTATTTTCTTGCTATAAAGACGAAATAGTGGTTTCACACTTTTTCACGAACTAGAGATAACATCAAGTATGAGGTAATTCAAATTAACGTAAGAAAAACTAAATTCAATCCTAAATAACCACTGAAAGAACCGTAAGGAAGCATGTGTGCTCATAAAAATGCAGGGTTCTGAAAATTAAAATGTATATCAAAAAATATATAGTAGCAACTAAAATTTAATCGAAAGAGCAATGTAGAGGTGATTAGAAGTATTTTGTCAATTTACAGAAGTAACAATAATCGGATCTTCAGAAAGTTTGTGGTGAACTAATAACAGAACTACGAATCTATTATAGCGAACAACGAATTTCTATAAAGAAAACATTATTAAAAAAATGAAACGAAAAGGCAAGCAGAAGAAAGTTAGCTGAAAGTTACTGCAGAAGAGGAAAACGATAAACTGCGAAAAAGGTACGTTGTAACAAAATGAAGGAGAGTCGAGAGGCCATTCAGATTAAAAGCAGACTTCTTTCTGTTTTAACAGCAAAATAAATTGAAAGTGTCTTTGAATACTTTGAAATGAAGTTATTATTTGGGTACTGACAATAAGAGAAAAAGTTACAATCTTAACATTCTATGCACTACATAATCTTACTTAACAGTTTCATCAACTTGTTATCCTAAAAATCATTAACAATGTAGGACATGATCACAGACGTAGTTTTGATTCCGAAAAATGTTTCGCGTTTCAGAACTTGGAGATAAATTACCGACAGCATTTGTAGCCCTCAGGTCAGTTGCGCTACTGACCGCATATATGTACACCTAATAGACTGAAATTGTAATGTGACAGCTTCAAAAACACTGAACTTAATCAGAACGGAAAGTTAACAGTAGGTAATTGGAATCATTTTATGTCGCCATAATAATGCAAAACAAAAGTCGTAATTTTGGCGTAATAGGGGACTCAAACAAAAATGTAACCGCAAAATTTGCACCGAATAATTTACCTAAGCAAATAACGCAATAAATGTGGTCACTAGTACTGTAGGACAATACTATTTAACAAATTAATAGGTTATTGGTATGGTATTTTTACATAAGCTAACAGCACTACGCACACCGCAAACATAATTCGTGACATGTGAACAACTGACAGACATGCTCGTGAAGCGCTACCCAAAGCCTCTTTACTGCAAAAAAATGCAGTTTAAATAAGTAAAGGGAATAATGTGTTTCGAATATTCTGAAATATCTATAATCCAGATTAAAATTATAAAGCATTTGCGTTGTATTAAGGTTTACTTCCACGAATAGGTGGAAAATTTTACTGTTGAAAAATATTCTGATCCATTTTCTGAAGACGGTAATAATTTAATGCATAATAATGCATTAACCCAGCTCGCGCTATTCGTCCACGAGACTCAGATGGCCATAGACACGGGTTCACAGGTAGATGCCGTGTTTCTTGACTTCCGCAAGGCGTTCGATACAGTTCCCCACAGTCGTTTAATGAACAAAGTAAGAGCATACGAACTATCAGACCAATTGTGTGATTGGATTGAGGAGTTCCTAGATAACAGGACACAGCATGTCATTCTCGATGGAGAGAAGTCTTCCGAAGTAAGAGTTATTTCAGGTGCGCCGCAGGGGAGTGTCATAGGACCGTTGCTATTCACAATATACATAAATGACCTGGTGGATGACATCGGAAGCTCACTGAGGCTTTTTGCAGATGATGCTGTGGTGTATCGAGAGGTTGTAACAATGGAAAATTGTACTGAAATGCAGGAGGATCTGCAGCGAATTGACGCATGGTGCAGGGAATGGCAATTGAATCTCAATGTAGACAAGTGTAATGTGCTGCGAATACACAGAAGGATAGATCCTTTATCATTTAGCTACAAAATAGCAGGTCAGCAACTGGAAGCAGTTAATACCATAAATTATCTGGGAGTACGCATTAGGAGTGATTTAAAATGGAATGATCATATAATGTTGATCGTCGGTAAAGCAGATGCCAGACTGAGATTCATTGGAATAATCCTAAGGAAATGCAATCCGAAAACAAAGGAAGTAGGTTACAGTACACTTGTTCGCCCACTGCTTGAATACTGCTCAGCAGTGTGGGATCCGTACCAGATAGGGTTGATAGAAGATATAGCGAAGATCCAACGGAGTGCAGCGCGCTTCGTTACAGGATCATTTAGTAATCGCGAAAGCGTTACGGAGATGATAGATAAACTCCAGTGGAAGACTCTGCAGGAGAGACGCTCAGTAGCTCGGTACGGGCTTTTGTCAAAGTTTCGAGAACATACCTTCACCGAAGAGTCAAGCAGTATATTGCTCCCTCCTACGTATACCTCGCGAAGAGACCATGAGGATAAAATCAGAGAGATTAGATCCCACACAGAGGCATACCGACAATCCTTCTTTCCACGAACAATACGAGACTGGAATAGAAGGGAGAACCGATAGAAGTACTCAAGGTACCCTCCGCCAAACACCGTCAGGTGGCTTGCGGAGTATGGATGTAGATGTAGATGTACACTCCTGGAAATTGAAATAAGAACACCGTGAATTCATTGTCCCAGGAAGGGGAAACTTTATTGACACATTCCTGGGGTCAAATACATCACATGATCACACTGACAGAACCACAGGCACATAGACACAGGCAACAGAGCATGCACAATGTCGGCACTAGTACAGTGTATATCCACCTTTCGCAGCAATGCAGGCTGCTATTCTCCCATGGAGATGATCGTAGAGATGCTGGATGTAGTCCTGTGGAACGGCTTGCCATGCCATTTCCACCTGGCGCCTCAGTTGGACCAGCGTTCGTGCTGGACGTGCAGACCGCGTGAGACGATGCTTCATCCAGTCCCAAACATGCTCAATGGGGGACAGATCCGGAGATCTTGCTGGCCAGGGTAGTTGACTTACACCTTCTAGAGCACGTTGGGTGGCACGGGATACATGCGGACGTGCATTGTCCTGGTGGAACAGCAAGTACCCTTGGCGGTCTAGGAATGGTAGAACGATGGGTTCGGTGACGGTTTGGATGTACCGTGCACTATTCAGTGTCCCCTCGACGATCACCAGTGTTGTACGGCCAGTGTAGGAGATCGCTCCCCACACCATGATGCCGGGTGTTGGCCCTGTGTGCCTCGGTCGTATGCAGTCCTGATTGTGGCGCTCACCTGCACGGCGCCAATCACGCATACGACCATCATTGGCACCACGGCAGAAGCGACTCTCATCGCTAAAGACGACATGTCTCCATTCGTCCCTCCATTCACGCCTGTCGCGACACCACTGGAGGCGGGCTGCACGATGTTGGGGCGTGAGCGGAAGACGGCCTAACGGTGTGCGGGACCGTAGCCCAGCTTCATGGAGACGGTTGCGAATGGTCCTCGCCGATACCCCAGGAGCAACAGTGTCCCTAATTTGCTGGGAAGTGGCGGTGCGGTCCCCTACGGCACTGCGTAGGATCCTACGGTCTTGGCGTGCATCCGTGCGTCGCTGCGGTCCGGTCCCAGGTCGACGGGCACGTGCACCTTCCGCCGATCACTGGCGACAACATCGATGTTGAGCAATTCGGCGGCACGTCCACCCGGCCTCCCGCATGCCCACTATACGCCCTCGCTCAAAGTCCATCAACTGCACATACGGTTCACGTCCACGCTGTCGCGGCATGCTACCAGTGTTAAAGACTGCGATGGAGCTCCGTATGCCACGGCAAACTGGCTGACACTGACGGCGGCGGTGCACAAATGCTGTGCAGCTAGCGCCATTCGACGGCCAACACCGTGGTTCCTGGTGTGTCCGCTGTGCCGTGCGTGTGATCATTGCTTGTACAGCCCTCTCGCAGTGTCCGGAGCAAGTATGGTGGGTCTGACACACCGGTGTCAATGTGTTCTTTTTTCCATTTCCAGGAGTGTAGAAATAATTAGAATGAAGCAAAACTGTGCTGTAACTCATCAGTATGATATGTCATGTAGAGCGACTACATATACGAGAGCATGCAGAAAAGTAATGCCTCCGAATATTTTATATGAAAACCCGTATAGCTTTTTAAATAAAACAAATTTTGTTAACAGTCTGTATCTTTATTTTTCATGTCTACAAACACTGATCAGTCAGAACATCAAGACAACCGACCTACTATCGATATAAGTCCAGGTGACAGAAGCGTTACCTGTTGCGTGTAGTATAAGTGAGCGTACTGTCCTTGTGTAGAAAGGGGAACCCGCGTGATCTGAGTTTGACCGAAGGGAGATTGTGGTGGCCCGGAGGCTAGGCACGAGCATTTCGGGAACTGTAGGATTTATTGCGTGTCCGAGGAATGCTGTGGTGAGTGTGTTCAACACGTGACGAAACCAAGGTAAAACCATGTCCAGGCGTCGTGGGGTTGGGCTTCCACCTCTCATTACAGACGTCGGGCGTCGTAGCCTAACCAGACTGGTAAAATAGGACTGGCGGCGAACTGTGGCGGAACTAACACAATCTTTAATGCTGGGCAGAGCATAAGTGTGTCTGAACAAAGAGTGCGTCGAACACTCCTGTCGATGGGCCTCCGCAACCGACGACCTATTCATACGCCAATGTTAATATCGCGACGTCGGCAAATACGACTGAAGGTGACACGTGACCATCGGCACTGGACGTTGGCGCAGTGGCAGAGCGTTACATGGTCTGATTTATCCGGATACTTTCTTCATAATTCCGATGGGAGGAAGCGAATCAGTTATCTCCCAGGGGAACAGCTCCTTGACACCTGTACTCCGGGACAGAGACAAGCTGGCAGCGACTCCATTATGCAAGGCACCACGACGGACAAGGAGTATCATACACAGATTGCTGAACACGTACATCCCTTCATGACGACCATGCTTCCCGACAGCAGTGACATTTTTCAACAAGATAATGCGCCATGTCACAAAGCCAGAAGAAGGCTGTGATCGAGGAACACAGTAGTGAGTTGCAACTGATGTGCTGCCTCCAAACTCGGCAGATGCAAAACCGATCGGACGCATCTGGGTTGTGATTGAATGTGGCGCCAAAGTTCATCCCTCGACACCCCCCCCCCCCGGAATTCACCGTAATTAGGTGACTTGTGTGTGCAAATGTGGTGCAATCTCCCTCAAGGGACCTACCAAGGACTCGCTGTTTTCATGCCACGAAGCATCGCCGCTGTTACCCGTGCTAAAGGTGGTCATAATTCTGTGGCTGATCAGAGCAAAGCTGGCAGCGACTCCATTATGCAAGCCCTCTGCCGCTAGAGAGCTCCGAATTGTAGCAAGTATCATAGCTGTGTGTAACTAACTAACTCGGTGCTTGAGAAACAATGTGCTTTAATAGAGTTTCGAATTCGAAGAGTTCATCAACTCATGAAGCACCCTCTCTTTGAGCATGACAAAACGTACCACACACATGCTTTTGACGTCTGAATCAATCCGGGTTCACTGTCATCCATCATCCATCATACAGTCCCAACTTGGTCCTAACCGATTTTCATCTATTTCCAAAACTTAAAGAACACCTTCGAGGACTTCACCTTGATAATGACGAAGCGGTGTAAACAGAGGTGTGTTTGTGGCTCCATCAATAAAGTTAGACATTCAACAGTGGCGGTATCAACGAACTTACCTCTCGCGAGAAGAAATATGTTCGTCACAAGAGGACTATGTGGAGAAATAAATATGTACACATAAAAATAAAGTTGTAGAATTTTGTAACGATTGTTTTATATAAATAACTTAAAGGTTTACACTTTAAAAAATTCGGAGGCTTTACTTCCTAGCACGACCTCGTAGAAATCACGAATCAAACATGAAGCCCATATATGAAGATTAGAAATCAACTTTACTTCCATCATATTATATTTTGATACAGTAAATTTCTTCAACTGTTATACCTCTGGGAATAAGGTTTGATGTACAAATTCTGGCGAAATTGAAAAGTATTTTATCTTTCGATTATCATTCTGTCATTGAGATGATCAAGAAACTATGTAAAAGGACGGAAAAAATCCTAGCATCAAAAAATAATTAATGTAGAACAATAAAATTTTGGGAATATGTTTGTCTAGGTAACATATTTGAGTGATTAGCATTGTAAGATCAAACGTTAATTTAAGCGTGAGTTAAGCCACTGGAAATGTGAAATGCTGGTACATTAATAATTAATGTTAAATGTAAGCTTACAAACGTTCATTAGTCGTGATGTAAAGATGGCGGATGTTCGTTTTTGGGATGGAGTTCCATGCCCGTTAGACATGGTCGGTGGATACAGGGACGGTTAACGCAATTTGTGTACGGCGCTGGAGTTGCCCGCTGATGTTCAATGTGCGCTCGGCTGGAAACAGATCTGGCGATCGAGCAGTCCAAGGCAACTTGCCGACACATTGTAGAGGTGGGTTACTAAGCGGTATATGCACAAGAGTTATGCTGTTGGTAACCAACACACCGCTATTCTGGCACCGAGGCACAAATAGCTTTCATCACAACAGACCTTTACCTTGCCCTCCAATTAGCTCTCGCTTGACAATACTGAAGTCGCAAATGGCGGTTGTTTCCGGTCAGTGGTATGTGCGCTACAGGTTGTCTGACTCGGGGCTGCCCCTGAAGTAACTGATTTGTAACAGTTCATCGTGTCACTGAGGTGCCGAAGTGCCAACTGCTGCTCAAACTGCTGCTGGCAGATACAATACGATGAGCTAAAGCAATACACTGCAAACGTGGCCGCCCACGTCCGAGCGTTCTCGCGACCGTGCTTTCTCGTGACCACTGCTGCCAGCAGTCATGTACAGTGGCTACATTCCTGCCAAGTCTTCCTGCAGTATTACAGAACGAACATCCAGCTTCTCATAGCCCTATTACACGACTTCATTGAAACTCAGTGAGGTGTTGATAAGAGCGTCTTTGTCATTCTTGACTAACACCAAAGCACCACGCCCAATCTCACAAGTACGTAAGCTCACGAGTGTAACTGCGTGTATTTGAAGAAAACCTGATTTTCATCCTGATAGTGACGCCTCTAATGCCACCGTTATGCTACTGGCGCGAAATTTGAATACACATCATCAATCAGATGCAGAAACACGCCTACCAACTACAGTTTATGTCACACAACTCGTTCTTGGTGTTGCAATTTTTTCCGTCAGTCTGTATTGTAAAAGCACCTGTTAATGGCGTAAGTGCCGAAACTGCAATCATAATTTGAAAAATAAACTTTAGTAGCACAGTAAATGACGGAAATAAGAAGCCCTTAAAAACGTCCACTTTGACTGTCAATGCCGTAAACGAGAAAGAAAAAGGCTTGGGGATATAAGCGAGGTAACAGGAACATAGTGCACCATTAAGAACAGCGTAAGTATGCTGACAAGGTAACTGAACGAAGACATTAGAAATGTACCTTTAAGCATGTCGTACACTGGTGCGAATATAAGCGAACGAGCATCAACGTAGCCGGCCGGAGTGGCCGTGCGGTTATAGGCGCTACAGTCTGGAACCGCGTGACAGCTACGGTCGCAGGTTCGAATCCTGCCTCGGGCATGGATGTGTGTGATGTCCTTAGGTTAGTTAGGTTTAAGTAGTTCTAAGTTCTAGGGGACTGATGACCAACAGTAGTTAAGTCCCATAGTGCTCTGAGCCATTTGAACCATTTTTTTGAGCATCAATGAAAGTGCATTTTCTCGGGTGTAGTCGGTAGGTGATTGCTAGCAATCTGCAAAAGGTCCCTTTGCTCTCATACACAGATACTCGATAGCGTTGCATTGGTTGTCGGTCTTATAGTGAAGCATCAAAGGAAATTCACTTTCCCTCCACAGATGTGTGAACAGTAAAGAGCGCAAAATATTTCGCATTCTGTTTTCGCTTGCTAACTAGATTCCTCAGTAACTGTGAGTTGTGTGAGCAATGACCAGTATACTGAGGCGATGAAAGTCATGGGACACCTCCTAATATCGTATCGGACCTCCTTTTGCCCGTCGCAGTGCAGCTACTCGACAGAGCATCGACTCAACAAGTCGGTGGATTGTTCAAATAACTCACGGGAATGCAGCCGGATGACGTCGTAGACAATCCCCGATATTTCGACAGGAGCACACCCTGCCATTTTCAAGGCGTAACTGCGGCAAGCAAGCGCTGTGCAAGGAAATTTAAAGTTTCGGTTTTCAGAGAAACTCTGGAAAGATAACACTCACGCACGTTGTAAACACTAGCGCCATCACAAACCAAAGATGATGGACGTCAGAAGATATCGATAGTAAAATTAAAAATCAACGGGTGAGATGGCATTACTTGTCTGTTTTCTGATAAGGGGGAGAGCAGTATTCCAAGCAGAATTTAACCAAAAACCTCCATCTCTATTTGTAATGTTAGTGGCTAATTTAATTTCAATAGCGTCCTTAATAACAGTATCCTAAAAGCTGGACGTACATGTCAGAATATCTGTCTTGGTATATTCCGTAGTATGACCGGTGCCAAGACAATGTCTTGCCACTGCGGAGTTGCTCGGCTGTTTTTAGCATGTGTTATGTTCATACACCAGTCCTCTACAATCTTGATACTCTGACCAACATATGACACAGCACATCTGCAAGGAATACGGTACACCCGCCTTACGCAAACCAAGATCAGCCTTTAGGGAACCTAAACGGACACTGATATGAGATGGTGATCGACAAAAGCACTTCACAAAATATTTGGACAAAATACGACAAACGGTATTCGAAATGGTTCCTGCGTAAGGCAAAAAGTGACAAAGAAGACAGAGCAGGAGGATATGCTGTAAATCAATGGGAGAAAAAGGATACAGCGGAAGAGAGACATGTGTAGACAGTGGCCAGTGAAAGGGAAATACTGAGTATTAAGGCTTGATCACAACGAGTGACCAGGTAAAGGGATTCAGAAAGTTATGTGTTAAAAAAGTGCGAATGTGCTCACATGCCAATATTTTTGGTGGGGAAGTTGAAATGAGTATTGAGGCGTCTTTCTGTCAGAGTTGAAAAGGTGTATATTCGCCTTTTTTGTGCTCCGGCAGGAGCGTTTTTCCGCTCGTAGTCAACTTCACAACTAATGCAACGTTGCAGAGCGCTATATGTGAGTACGCTCGGTTTCGACGTTGTAAAGCAACTATCACTTCTCTCCACAAGTGAAACAGTTACAGCAAAGGTATAGCAATTTTAATCAGTGTGTCAATACATCGATGTGTGACTGAGACGGAACTTATTTATCTTAATGTAAGCATATATAAAACGTCGAAATTGGAAAAACGAAATCGAGAACGAACAAAGTGCCGAGGCATCTAACGCGTCTGTAGAGTGCAATGAAATCCAGGGAAAGAAAGTCCTTATTACATTTTGGACACAAAATAACTAGAAAATTAACTCTGCCACGCGGTGCATCATCGAATATAGTGTGTGACTACAAAACTACTTATATGTAACAATGTTTACTTCATTTTTTACCTGTGACAGCTTACGTTCACAGTCTGAATAATTGTTGTAATACATGGCTCCCTAGATGAGATACTAACACATTTTTTTAACATAACAAAATACAGACGTAATGATATTTAAGTAAAAGTGACATGAATTGCTTGCCGTAGCAAAGGAATTGCATGCCGAAAAATATATTGAAAGGTCTCTGCATGATTCCTTTCATGTTAATTTCTTAAATCTGTTGTCATTTACGGCATAAATTCCTCTTCTAAATTTACTGTGGCGTTTCTGACTATCTGGGAGGAGACTCAGTAGTGGAACGTGTTACTTATACACATAATCAAGAACGATCTGTCACACTACTATACTTTAAAACACAGTTAATATGTAATTCATGTCACACAGTCTCATACGGAACCTACATCCGCTTTCTTTTATGTACTGTATATGATAAGATACTGTCATCCCCCTTCCCTTCTGTGTGAGAGGATGAATGAGCAAATGTATTTCTAGTTGCATGCTTGAGGGTAGCAGACAAGCCTGTCTGCTAGAGAACAGTAGGACCAACGTCGGAACAGGTAGCTATGCTTTCTAAAAGCAAAGAGGTTTCTATCCTTAGTATGGTCCTGTCCATCCCTTGTCATGTTGGTATAGGAAGCTGCCCCTCTGGCCACTTCCGTTTGTATTGGTGAGCCACCCTCAGGAAGGGACCAGGGCAGTCTGTCCGTGGCGAGCATCTGAAGTGGTAAGATCTCTGGCTAAGCGCGTCTCTGCTAAGTCCGTAGGACAATGGATTTCTTAAGTGCAGCCTAACTGAAAATTTAATCGCCTTTATTTCAGGTTTAGCTCTAAAATATCTAGTGTTATCTTAAACTGCAACGCAGTGTGATTCGAGTGTACAGTTCAGAATATATTCTGGTAGTTGCTTTGTCACTACTTTGTGAGTAAAGTGGAACCACGTGTTGTTCAGTAACTCTAACTAGCATCATCAATCTTCAATGCGAATGTGCGTGAGATTATAACATCTCGTCTTGACAATATTTTTCAATATATCAACTTTTCTTTATGTTCAACCCATGTGGGGTGTACTTTGTGAGACCAGTACCACGTGCTTATGCAATTGTTTGACCCATCACGTTAATAGTAAGACGATAGTAACCAGTTCGAGGTTTTTCTTTTGTAAATTGCTTTTACATGTAATTTATTTTAATCATCAAAATTATTGTGGAGTTACACTCTTTGTGTAAACCAAGTTGACCACGTGAAGCATGTGGCGTAATCATCAAAGTAGCCCTCAGCTACTGTTTTCGGGAAGATTTCACAGGGACTTAGTATGAATTTACTATACCAGTGTGTGGTAATTTCATGACGGACAGGATTGCGCTACGAACGTAACTTCTTTGGGTGAAAATTGAATCGGTTGGTTGTGGTTAATTTCCTCTTGCATATGTTTCAACATTCTTCGTGTGTTATTTTATGAATGCAGTGTTGTATGCAGTCTCCCAATCTTGGCTCCATATTTGATGTGTTCCGTAAGATTACAAACTCACATTTTCACAGTCCTAAATAAGGCACCAGATTAGTTATGACTCTTGTTTAATATGCTGAAATTTCATTGATCAATGTTCAAATAAATTTCGAAATATAAATTGATTTATTTCTTGTTATTTTAATTCTCTTATATATATATATATATATATATATATATATATATATATATATATATATATATATATATATATATATATGTTGAAACGCGAAATAGATAGCGCGCTTCTAGTGCGCGATCATCGGTTCACCGAACTGACTGTTTCCAACCAATTTACTGGGTCAAAATTTATACGACGGGCGTTCAATAAGTAATGCAACACTATTTTTTCAGAAAGCAATTGGTTTTATTCAGGATTCGAATAATCCATATTATTCTTCACTCTTTTGGCATTAAACCCTATTTTTCAATGTGAACTCCGGTATATGCGACGACCTTACGCTACCTTACTGGGAAGGCCCGTACACTCGCATGGTACCACTTTACTGATCGATGTCGGAGCCAACGTCTTCCTACCTCAATAGCCTCTCCATTATCCACGTACTGCTGCTCACGGAGTGCATCGTTCATAGGGACAAACTGATGAGAGTCAAATGGTGCGAAATTCGGGCTGTAGGGTGCACGAGGAAACAAGCGGGCATGTTTCTTTGAATCTACGAGTTTGTCAGCACTACCAATAGAGACGTGCAGTTGTGCAGTGAGGTGTCTGACTGCGGCTCGAGGATAACCTCGAATGAGAGTGTGCGCACGTTCCAAGACTGTAGCAGTCACAACTGTGCGCGAGTGGCCGGCACAAGGGAGATCGGATAGGTTTCGCGCGACTTTGTTTGCAATGTTCGCAGGCGCCTCGCCAAATGAGTCATCGTGCTTCTTTTCTCTGCCACGCCTCTGTAGATATTCTGCAAGCGCAAGCGCCTATGAATATCTGCGATGCTCTTGTTTTCCGTCAAAAGAAACTCAATGACAGCTCTCCGCTTGGAACGAACCTCCTTTACGGACGCCATTTTGAAGCCTATGCATAGCTTCGCCACCTGTCGGAACTTCATGTAATTGTAGGGAATGTTCCACGATATCCCAAAACAAATCCCGTATTTTTTAAACCGAAACTGGCCGAGAATATGAATGTGTTGCATTACTTGCCGAATACCCCTCGTATCTGACAGAATGTGACTTGCAGGAATGATACAACTCGATGCTCGAAGAAAGAGGAGGAAAGAATATTCGTTCTATTATTGTAACAAAAGAGGATCGAAAACGTCTCTCACAAGTAACTCACATAAAAGATGAGATTGATATTCTGAGACGTAATCTTACCACTAATACCGAAATGTCAGGTTCAGTCAGGAAGGCTGCTTGAAACGAAATATATAGCGCGACCCGATTGTGAAACTCGACCAGTATAGCGAAATCTCAAACGATGCTGAAACTATTATTTCAATGATATCTTATTTATTTATTACTTGGCTTGTTAAGAGGAGTATCAAGATGTCTATCTACATTTTATTAGAATTAGCTAATTGTTGAGGTCACTTTCGATTATTTCTGCTCTGGTTAGGCCTACAGTGAAATTAGTGGTGGAAGTAAATCTTCGCTGAAATTTAACCACAGCAGTTCTATGTCTTGGTAAAAGTTACAGTAATGTGACACACGTCATGTATGGTACGTCCCGGAAACTTGACGAGAAACATTACAAACTGACACTGCCGTGTGCACACCTCCTCTTTTGTACCTCAGAAGCAGGCATGGGCGAACCGCCGAATGTTTGACCGCCAGGAGGGAATAGATGCCGGGCTAGGCTGCATAGGTTTCGCGATGTCACTGAGGCGCAGTGACTGGCAGACATACAGAGTATGAGAATTTTAGACCGTAGGTCAGGTAAACGCAGGCTCTTGCCGCGTATACGGGTAAATGTGGCCGTTGGTGTGAAACATGGGAGGGTAATCTCCAGCGCCGAATTGAGTGTCCAGAACAATTATCAAATCAGTCCGATGAAGACTAAACACACCTAATGACAGTGAAGCCAGAATCTTGGTTAAAAAAGCAAAATTAAGACAAATGGTTGATGAAAACGAGCCCTATAAAAAGATAATTTTTTGATATTTGACTTTAAATTTTTATGTATTAAATTAACTTTAAAAATAAAAATGTCAGCAATGCCTTAAGCAAATTTTTCGAATAAAGTGTCTATATATAGGTCACTGAGCACTATCGTACTATTATGATAGAATTATACTTTGTGAATTACAGGCCGGAATGTACGTTCCGAGAGCTGTTCTTGTGGTCTTCAGTCCAAAGACTAGCTTGGTGCAGCTCTCCATGCTACTCTATCCTCTGCAAGCCTCTCCATCTCTGAGTAACTACTGCGACTTACGAGGTGCGGCTGGAAAAAAACCGGACTGTTGCTGGAAAAAACATTCATTTACAATTATTTACAATTTCATGTTATCTCCTTCAATGTACTCTCCTCCTCGGTCTCTACACCGCTCCATACCAATTTTCCAGTGTTCATAGCAATGCTGCAGATCATTTTCGGTAAGTCCATACATTACTTCCGTCGCTTTTTCTTTTACTGCTTCAACAGTCTCAAATCTAGTTCCTTTCAAAGCTGACTTGACTTTAGGGAAAAGAAAAAAGTCACAGGGGGCCAAATCAGGTGAGTAGGGTGGATGATCTAAGATGGGAATATTGTGTTTTGCCAAAAACGTCTTCACTGACAACGCACTGTGAGCTGGGGCATTGTCTTGGTGAAGGATCCATGACTTTTTTCTCCACAAATCGTTCCGTTTTCTCCGTACTCGCTCACGTAGGGTAGCCAGGACGCTAATGTAGTAATGCTGATTCACTGTTTGTCCCTCTGGTACCCAATCAATGTGCACAATCCCTTTGATGTAAAAAAAAACAATCATCATTGCCTTGAATTTCGATTTTGACATTCGTGCTTTTTTTTTGTCGTGGAGAACCAGGAGTTTCCCAATGCATCGATTGGCGTTTAGTTTCGGGATCGTAAGTAAAAAACCACGATTCATCGCAAGTAGTAACATTTTGTAAGAAGGTGGGATAACTTTCAATGTTTTCCAGGATGTCAGAACAAATCATTCTTCGGCGTTCCTTCTGTTCAATTGTGAGACACTTTGGAACCATTTTTGAACACACTTTGTTCATGTTGAAACTTTCATGAAGAATATGCCTAACACTTTCCTTGTCAACTCCTGTTAACTCAGACACTGCTCTGATTGTTAAACGGCGATCTTGTCGAACAAGTTTACCGATTTTTTCAATGTTTGCATCAGTTTTTGCTGACAATGGTCTGCCAGTGCAAGTGTCATCACTGGTGTCTTCGCGGCCATCTTTGAATCGTTTAAAGCACTCAAACACTTGTGTTCGCGATAAACAATCATCGCCGTACACTTGTTGTAACATTACAAACGTTTCACTTGCAGATTTTCCTAGTTTGAAACAAAATTTGATGTTAACACGCTGTTCTTTCTGTACACTCAACATTTTCCGACGCACAAACAAAACGTCAACTACTTAAAACAGACGCCACGGGCAGACTGAGTGCAGGCGGCAGATGAAACTCGAGGAGTAGGCAGAGCGAGAGTCACGTGATAGGCCACGCGACTTTCAGCCTTATTCCATTCGTTTTATTGTTTCACCAGTACTAGTCCGGTTTTTTTCTAGCCACACCTCGTACATCAATCTGAATTCGTCTTTTGGTATCCCTCCTACGATTTTTACTACCCACGTGTAAGGTGTCAGGCAAATCCAACACCTTCCATGAAAACCCTGACATGATAAGCAAATCCAGTAGTACGTCACATAGCTCCGAATAAATCTTGACATTAAATTAACCAAAGTAATACGAGTGACGAGTGAGCAAATGGAATACCACAGACTAACACAAGAATGCCTAAATGCATGTTATACCTTCCCACCGTGAGACAGACGCAGTTCCGAGGGGAGAAACGAGAACAGAAGCCGAGAGCAGAACCGTGTTAAGTTAGAAGGCCCTACGATAAGGGACGGACACCCACGTCGTCAGCTAACCGTTAGGACCACCCCCAGCCCATTTTATAAGCTAGAGCCTTAGTGTGAGACTTTTTCGCGTCGCTGTTACGTCAGGACCACCCCCCAGCCCATGTTAAAATCTAGAGCCCTCCAGAAGAACAGTATAGACCTTACGATAACACAAAAAGGGCAACACCACCTGCAAGTTTTAGCGTGAGACTTTTTCGCGTCTCTGTTATGTCAGGACCACCCCCCAGCCCATGTTAAAGGCTAGAGCCCTCCAGAAGAACAGTATAGATCTTACAATAACACAAAAAGGGCCACACACCAGCTGCAAGTTTTAGCGTGAGACCATTTCGCGTCTCTGTTACGCTGCAAACTTTAAAAACATTGCCCCACCACGAAAAGTATAACGTTTCTCATTGGATAGACAGAATTTTTGTAGGCGGAGCTTAAGGTTAACATTGAGACCCTGACTGGTCAAATGAAAACATAGCCAGATAGTTTTTTTAAACCAACTTCGGTAAATTGTGGTAAGGGATATTAGAAGAGAGTTGCTTCCGAGACAGCGAGGTGAGCAGAGCTGTGCTGCCCACCGCCCCCTGACGAACACCGACAAGTTAATGAACGCACGTGATGCCGCATAACAGCGCATAAAGCTTCACTCAGAGCTGCTGAAGTCTCATCTGTTACACCCCCTTTTTGCGTAATATTAGTGTTGATCGTCAATTAAAGCTCATGGTGTTCACATTTGCCACTTGAAGTAAAAATCAGAAACGCGATGATTTTTCTGTTATATAGTTATTGAGGAGCCACATCAGCCACTGTAATTTACGACAAGTTAGATAACTGATTAAAGATAATTGAGGGTCACTGTAGACCATTTTGATAGTTTTCTCTTTTGTGAAACTTAATTTAAACTTAGATTATAGATGTGATATGGCATAGGTCATCCTTCGATCCATTTTGGAACTTGGAAACCCATTCAGGGAATATTCGTTCACATTTTTGTTGAACGCAGTATGTTTTTACCATCCTGTATTAAAACATTTCCTTTTATCAATAGTGCAATTTATAAACGATATTTTGTGAGTAGAATAAAATTTCCAATGGTAAACTTAACTGCTATTTCGACGTTATTTTACCAGCTAACTAAAAATAGGAAAGCCTTGAAGCCCTTCCACTAAATTTACAGGGAGTGCAGTGGAGCTGACGCTGAAATCATTAAGTATTTGGTTATATCATCGATAGTCTCACTGAACTCTTCTGAATTCTACATGTCATGTGTGGTCTGGCGTCTCCTTACCAGCAACAGGTCCCAGGTTCAAACTAGTCAATTCCCTAAAAAACACGTTCAGAGCGTCATTGCGCGAAAGTGGTAGGGAGACACGATATAGAGAACAAACAGACACGATGCAGAATGTTAGAAAATGGCGACCCTGCTATGATGGTAGAATACCATGATTGAAGGTCTACCACATGTCTAACTAGGTCAGAAAAATATCCTGCTGAAAAATTTTCGTAGTAAAAAATTTTTCTTAAAGTTATACATAGTCGAAAACAGTAGCTGTAGCGATAGATAGTGAGACATTCTAGCCGAGAAAATAGCATAATTAAGTTATGAATTTTAAAAATTTTTAGAATTAAGTTTTCTTCTCAATGCAAGCGCACTGGTGGCGGATACATCGTTGACAAGTTGGTTCTGACCCAACAAGTAAGTGAATGGATTGTCAAGTCGTGTGTGCAAAAAGTTTATGAAACGCGTGAGATCGTATGAGCGCATGTTGACTCGAAGTAGGGCGCGTGAATTGCTTTTAAAACAGAAAATAAGGGATTCGGAAAGATTAGCAATGGCAGATCGAGACCTTGACCGAATTGAGGTAGAGATCCAGCATGAAGATGGACAGAGAATACAGGGCAGTACAACAGCCGATGCAGTGTCGCGAGAAATAGGACATATAACGCACCATAACGAGGATAATGTACGTTATGGCATAGAAAACGTAAGTCAGCATACGACAGAGGAGCAACAAAGTAGAGAGACAGTCGATGAGGATTCTAACTTGCGTCTTGAATACGTAGAACCCATAGTACAAGTAATCAGAGCTCCCTCACCACAGAGTACAAGGATTGCGAGCAGAAACGTGTCACAGCACTGTTCAATGCAATCGGTTGCAAACCAACAATTGGGCGAAAACATAGAGCGTAGGACGTCGGAAGTAAACGCAATAGGACCCACCAATTTGGCAGAATTATTACAATTAATGACGGAAACCATGACAAGACAAAATAAGGAAATTGTGAACCAAATTAAAATTCAGAATGCAGAAATGACGAAACAAAATGAAGAAACCACGAGACAAATGCGTGCGATTAAAGAACAAAACAAAAAAAATTCAGTTACACCTAAGTCATATTGAAGACGAGGCAAAAGAATCTCGAGAAGTGATAGGATACTTAGTAACAGGTCACAATGAATTGAGAACAGACATTGACAAGGTACAAGCGGATGTACAAACATTGCGTAATGACACTCAGGACGAGATCAAAACATTACGTAACAACACCCAGGGAGAAGTCAAGAAACTAGAGAAACAGATAAACGAAATTACTAGACAAGCAGCAGGTACAGGGCATGAAATTGTTGAAAACAGTGTGTTACACAAACGTATCACAAAAGCAGCGCTGAAAAGATATGATAACCGCGTAGTCAAAATAGAAGCGCAAACGAAGGGACAATATCAGAAACTGCGAACAGAGTTGTTGCAAACCATTGAAGAGCGTAGTGAACAGGATCCAACAAGCACAGAGTCTGCAACCACATTCGTATCTGTAACAGCGCCGGAAAAACAAGCAATTAACGAAGATATTACACATTTGCGATTCCAATCACAGGCGGAAAGTAACATACGTGAAATCAGACAGCCTGCACAGCAACAAACACGTTTCTAAATTCTTGATGAACAAACGTCATCACAAACACATGCGGAACCACAACTGTATGTTTCAAGAGAGTTTGGATCGTGCAATGAAGCAACAAGGTTAGCCAGACAAGATACCGAACCAATACCCGACAATGGAAATCCAGGTCGCGAAGAGTACAGTGCAATGCATTCAGCTACACGTTCACAACCGATGGAAGAAAATAACTGCGTACCACTCCAACGATACTACGCAAGGGTAGGCGAAAGTTACAGTGGACAATATCCAATGGATCTACCACAACCGGAAAGAACGACGGGAGAAATGATCAGAAACAAAAGTGGCGAAGAATCGCGAATTTCATATGGAACTATGACGAAGTACGACAACGATCATTTCCTCACAGTCAGAAAATTTCAACCCTTTCGAGAAGGAAACTCATTACCTCCACGAACTTTTATTGATCTATTCCGAGTAGGATTACCAGAACACTGGACGCTAGCACACAAATTAGACTTTATATGTGCACACATGTCAGGAACAGTCGTAGAAACCACGCAGAATGTTGCAGCGACATGCCGATCGTACGAAGATTTCAGAGAGAAGTTTCTCTCACGATATTAGTCCAGCGAAGCACAGAACAGAGTGAAGTACGAATTATTACAGAATCCATATTTTGAAAATTCAGGAGAGAAGAGTCCCGTGAAATTTTTCGAATTAATGGCAAAGAAAAATCAATGCTTCGATGTACCATACAGTGATGGAGAGTTGATTAAATTATGCGCGATGAAGCTACCATTGAAATACCAGCAATCATTAGTAGGTCGCGGAGGCAATGACGTCGAAGCATTTAAAGGTATTCTAAGGGAACTAGAGTTCATATTTTTGGAAGATGACGCAAGAAAAAGACGAAGCGCACGTGAAAACGAAAGCAAAAAGCAGTGGAATCCACAAGACACAGTACGAAGAAACAATAATTACGAACCATGTGATAACTTCGCACCAAGAAACGACAATAGATTTCAACAAAGAACCGGTTATGGATTTAGAAGAGAATATGGCAATAACTATAATTCACCCAGGAACGGCAACAACTATTACAGAGGGAATAACGACAACCGGAACGGGTACTGGAGAACCAATAGACCGACAAATTATCAACAAAGAAACAGGTATCAACAAGCTGAACAAGAAAAAAGAATACAGATAGAAGAGGTGGAGGTAAGACCACCAAACTCCGATAAACGTTCGAATTGACAGCTAAGCGCCCATGCCAAAGAGAATGACGCACCGACCCAGGACAATTGCAGCACCTCGAACAGAGAAGTAAAGATCTTATCACGAGAAGAGAAGAAGAAAGAAACAAATCCGCAGGGACCAGATGAAAACGAAGATAAGAAAATAACAATATCGTGTTGGGACGAAATTAATTAGGAGAATACTTACGAGGAAGATGAATTACCAGAGGCATGCACAATGAATGTAGGAGGAAAGGACGAAGTAATGAGTATTACAAAGCTATTTGAGATGGAAACCAGGGAAAGGGAATTCAATGAGGATAATGCGCAGTCGACAGAAGTTGAAAATAAGTTACGAGTGGGCACACAACCCAACCTACACTCCTGGAAATGGAAAAAAGAACACATTGACACCGGTGTGTCAGACCCACCATACTTGCTCCGGACACTGCGAGAGGGCTGTACAAGCAATGATCACACGCACGGCACTGCGGACACACCAGGAACAGCGGTGTTGGCCGTCGAATGGCGCTAGCTGCGCAGCATTTGTGCACCGCCGCCGTCAGTGTCAGCCAGTTTGCCGTGGCATACGGAGCTCCATCGCAGTCTTCAACACTGGTAGCATGCCGCGACAGCGTGGACGTGAACCGTATGTGCAGTTGACGGACATTGAGCGAGGGCGTATAGTGGGCATGCGGGAGGCCGGGTGGACGTACCGCCGAATTTCTCAACACGTGGGGCGTGAGGTCTCCACAGTACATCGATGTTGTCGCCAGTGGTCGGCGGAAGGTGCACGTGCCCGTCGACCTGGGACCGGACCGCAGCGACTCACGGATGTACACCAAGACTGTAGGATCCTACGCAGTGCCGTAGGGGACCGCACCGCCACTTCCCAGCAAATTAGGGACACTGTTGCTCCTGGGGTATCGGCGAGGACCATTCGCAACCGTCTCCATGAAGCTGGGCTACGGTCCGGCACACCGTTAGGCCGTCTTCCGCTCACACCCCAACATCGTGCAGCCCGCCTCCAGTGGTGTCGCGACAGGCGTGAATGGAGGGACGAATGGAGACGTGTCGTCTTCAATGATGAGAGTCGCTTCTGCCTTGGTGCCAATGATGGTCGTATGCGTGTTTGGCGCCGTGCAGGTGAGCGCCACAATCAGGACTGCATACGACCGAGGCACAAAGGGCCAACACCCGGCATCATGGTGTGGGGAGCGATCTCCTACACTGGCCGTACACCACTGGTGATCGTCGAGGGGACACTGAATAGTGCACGGTACATCCAAACCGTCATCGAACCCATCGTTCTACCATTCCTAGACCGGCAAGGGAACTTGCTGTTCCAACAGGACAATGCACGTCCGCATGTATCCCGTGCCACACAACGTGCTCTAGAAGGTGTAAGTCAACTACCCTGGCCAGCAAGATCTCCGGATCTGTCCCCCATTGAGCATGTTTGGGACTGGATGAAGCGTCGTCTCACGCGGTCTGCACGTCCAGCACGAACGCTGGTCCAACTGAGGCGCCAGGTGGAAATGGCATGGCAAGCTGTTCCACAGAACTACATCCAGCATCTCTACGATCGTCTCCATGGGAGAATAGCAGCCTGCATTGCTGCGAAAGGTGGATATACACTGTACTAGTGCCGACATTGTGCATGCTCTGTTGCCTGTGTCTATGTGCCTGTGGTTCTGTCAGTGTGATCATGTGATGTATCTGACCCCAGGAATGTGTCAATAAAGTTTCCCCTTCCTGGGACAATGAATTCACGGTGATCTTATTTCAATTTCCAGGAGTGTATATAATGAAGGAAGTTATGAAGCGATAATTAGAGCATTTAAATGCGATTATGTGGTAGTAGCGACGAAGAAGGAGAAGATAGACGAGGATGAGGAAAAAATAGAGGATGTTGAAGAAAGCGTAAATGAAGGAAGAAATAGAGAAGAGGAAATAAAAGAGAGAGAGTAGCAGTCGAAGCTTATCCTACAGAAAGTTCGAATTCACAAGGGAAATTCCTAAAAAGACTCATGTATGATTCAGTGGAGGATTCGTTGATGCAAGAAGAAGAAGAACAGAACCAACCCTTTCAAATTCAACCAATTGTGAAGGCCATGGTAAAGCATATCCCAGTCAATATTGTAATTGATAGCGGAAGTGAACTGACTGCGATCTCAGAAAATTTATTCATGCAGTGTAATGCCAATGAGGAATTGCCAGTTCTGAAAACACGTAAGATTAAAGTAAGAGGTCCTATTAGAAACAATGCTGCGGAAGTTATGAGACAAACAAGGTTAACTCTTTCGTGTCAAGGTCAAAAGATCAAAGCCATCTTCGTGATTATACCTAAACTAACTGTAGATTTGATTATAGGTGCAGATTTTTTAAATGAGAGAGGAGCGATAATAGATATGGGGAAAGGTAGCGTAACATTCGGGAATGTCACACTTCTCTTTGAGCAAAAGCTAAAATTAGAAGAAATACCAGTTATAAACAAATAATTAAGAATGACACGAGATAAAGAGGATGAAGAATTAGAATGGTATGCACAAAAGGGGGAATCGCCTCAACTCATTTTAGAAGTTCATAAAGAAATCGACGAAAAATTGTAAGAAGTTCAAGGTATTTCGGAACACAGTCAAAGAGAATTAGAGGGTATTTTACCTAAGACTGGCAGTATTAAACACTTTCAGTACAAGTTAGAAGATTAATTTTATTACTGGTAAATAATCAGCACAACATTTCAAGATTATGTTGCAGATAAGATCTTCAGGAGAAAGAAGAATGAAGAGAGAGGAAGGTGGGAAAAAGAAAGTAGTTTCAATAAAAACAAAAACAAAAATAACACCAATAGTACCATAGATTAAGGTGAAGGGATAAAGCGTAGATAGTCTAACAGCATGAAATACTAAAATGCTATACACCACAACACTACACAAAAAATTAAAAACGAATTTGAGGATTCCTTTAGAAGTTAAGACTCAAAATATCTTAGAGTTGTAACATGGAAAGGGCGCCAAAATTTGTAAAGCTTTTTAAGAAGGCATAAAACAATGTAGGTACTAGAGATATGTTACACGATTATAAGTAAAACTTTTTGTAAGAACCATTGTAAAAACTCCAGCAAGGACGAGATGCAACAGCCCACTAGTTGCAACGAGAGAAGTATCAAGAAAGAAAAGGACATAATTAGCAAGACACGATTCCTACAAGGCAGAAGCATCGAGAGAAAGGAAAGGACAGCCAGACCAACAGAAGGCCCTTGTGTCGAAAGTGGGCATTAAATCTGCCTGCTAGGCAGAACCCTGCTGGGATGGAACACGGAGCCACACAGTGGCGGAGACCTGCAGAGACGCGACGGGACGCCAAACGCCGGAAGGGTCTCCGAGTACCCCGACTTGGCAGAGCGAGCAGAAAACAGCCTGACGAGAAGACGGCTTGAGCAAGCCACCACTGGCAAAAAAAAAAAAGTCTAAAAGTCACACTGCCGCTATTAAACAGCACACTGATGCACGAAACTGAAGAAAACGTCCACAAAGTAGAAATGACATGTCCAAACCATTTATCAAACTGTTACTAGGAGGAGAACTTCAAAGCGACTAGTTATCAATGAATATTTCCATATCCTGCTGAGAAAAGAACCAAGAATCAAGTAAGAAGCAGAGAAAAAGCAGGAAGGACAAAAGTTTAAGATTTGCAAGATTGAGACCAAGAAAAAAGATAGGTGAAGAATAGACGACATACCTTCCCAAATCCCTATCCTATTGTAAACTAGTCGTCTGCGAAGTATTACAACGAAAAACGACCGCTTTCAGCGACACATAACGATGACTTTCACGCATACAAAGCCAGTAAACCACGAGATTCTGCACTCACAGCTCCATTCCATTATGGCACCTCCCCAACAGCAACACACACATGCAAAGCCAATAAGGAACGATGAACGAAGATGTACATCAAATACTTGCCCACATCGATCTCGCTCAAGTCCATCACCTTCGTGCAAAAACATTCACCAACCTCATGCTTAAACATTCATAGGATTGTGTGAATGTGTGAAATCAAATTATGTGATGTAGGAATTGTGCAAAAGAAATGTGTGAAAAAACTAAATAATTTAAGCACACCAGACAGCTAATAAACTACAAAATAACAGTCATTGACTATGGACTTAAGTAAAAAATAGACTATCGATAAAAATAAGTCATTAGTTCTGAAATGGACAGTACATAAAGAACAAAAGTAAGGCGTAATAAACACTAAAACTATATGCCACTTATTTTCTCCTCATAAAAATAAAAGAATAACTATATTTTACTTATTTTCTCAAAGAATAAAAAATTATCTTGTTGGATGCTATCCCTTTTCTTTAACATTTGTACCATTTGTTAGGATAATATCTAAATACTTGTGTATGTGTATTTCTTTGTCGAAGCAATTCTTGGAAATAATTCTTATTTGTTAGTGTAACAATGTTGAAATGAGTGTATAGAAACAAAAACAGTTTACTTGTACATGATATTTAGAAAATGGGTTAGGAATAGATTTTACTTAATTATTACATTTATAAAAAAAATATATTTCTAAGAAAATCGATGTGAAAGACTCCTCACTTTCGATAACAAACTTCTTAAAAAACAAACTTCACACTTAAATAAAGAAAGAAAATAATTAAAAATTAATAATAGCTTAAAGTATTCTTTTCTTGTCATTTTTGAGAATAATGTGGAAGAATATAAAAATATAAATTAGTAATACAAACTAGCATAGAACCAGAATAATGTGGCTGAACCGTAGGCAACAAAATTTAGATAAAGGAATAATTTTTGACTGACTTAGAAACATTTCAATCATTGCCTAAATTCAGTGCAAAAATTAAGTTCGAAGGGTGGTGATATGTAAGGTGTCAGACAAATCCAACACCTTCCATGAAAACCCTGACACGATAAGCAAATCCAGTTGTATGTCACATAGCTCCGAATAAATCGTGACATTAAATTAATCAAAGTAATACAAGTGACGAGTGAGCAAATGGAATACCACAGACTAACACAAGAATGCCTAAATGCATGTTATACCTTCCCACCATGAGACAGACGCAGTTCCGAGGGGAGAAACGAGAACAGAAACCGAGAGCAGAACCGTGTTAAGTTAGAAGGCCCTACGATAAGGGACGGACACCCACGTCGTCAGCTAACCGTTAGGACCACCCCCAGCCCATGTTATAAGCTAGAGCCTTAGTGTGAGACTTTTTCGCGTCTCTGTTACATCAGGACCACCCCCCAGCCCATATTAAAAGCTAGAGCCCTCCAGAAGAACAGTATAGATCTTACGATAACACAAAAAGGGCCACACACCAGCTGCAAGTTTTGGCGTGAGACTTTTAAACGTCTCTGTTACGCTGCAAACTTTAAAAACATTGCCCCACCACGAAAAGTATAACGTTTCTCATTGGATAGACAGAATTGTTGTAGGTGGAGCTTAAGGTTAACATTGAGACCCTGATTGGTCAAATGAAAACATAGCCAGATATTTTTTTTAAACCAACTTCGATAAATTGTGGTAAGGGATGTTAGAAGAGAGTTGCTTCCGAGACGGCGAGGTGAGCGGAGCAGTGCTGTCCACCGCCCCCTGACGAACACCGACAAGGTAATGAACGCACGTGATGTCGCATAATAGCACACAAAGCTTCACTCAGAACTGCAGAAGTCTCATCTGTTACACCCCCTTTTTGCGTAATACTAGTGTTGATCGTCAATTAAAGCTCATGGTGTTCACATTTGCCACTTGAAGTAAAAATCAGAAACGCGATGATTTTTCTGTTATATAGTTATTGAGAAGCCACATCAGCCACTGTAATTTACGATAAGTTAGATAAGTAATTAAAGATAATTGAGGGTCACTGTAGACCATTTTGATAGTTTTCTCTTTTGTGAAACTTAATTTAAACCTAGATTATAGATGTGATATGGCATAGGTCATCCTTCGATCCATTGTGGAACTTGGAAACCCATTCAGGGAATATTCGTTCACATTTTTGTTGAACGCAGTTGCTTTTTATCATCCTGTATTAAAACATTTCCTTTTATCAATCGTGCAATTTATAAACGATATTTTGTGAGTAGAATAAAACTTCCAATGGTAAACTTAACTGCTTTTCCGACGTTATTTTACGAGCTAACTAAAAATAGGAAAGCCTTGAACCGCTTCCACTAAATTTAGTTAGTATTAAGATTCTTTTACAGGGAGTGCAGTGGAGCTGACGCTGTAATTATTAAGTATTTGGTTATATCATCGCCAGTCTCACTGAACTGTTCTGATATCTACATGTCATGTGTAGTCTGGCGTCTCCTTACCAGCAGCAGGTCCCAGGTTCAAACTAGTCAATTCCCTAAAAAACACGCTCAGAGCGTCGTTGCGCGAAAGTGGTAGGGAGACACGATATAGAGAACACAGACACCACGCAGAATGTTAGACACGCTTCCCTCCTGTATGAAATTGGCGATCCCTTGATGCCTCAGAACGTGTCCTACCAAACTATTCCTCCTTTTAGTCAGGTTGTACAACAAATTTCTCTTCTGCCCAATTCCAATCAGTACGTCCTCATCAGTCACGTGATCTACCCATCTAAACTTCAACATTCTTCTATAGCATCACATTTCAAAAGCTTCTATTCTCTTCTTGTCTAAACTGTTTATCGTCCATGTTTCACTTCCATACATGGCTACACACTATACAGATTCTCTCAGATAGGTCTTCCTGACACATAATTCTATACTCAATGTCAACAAATTTCTCTTCTTCGGAAATGCTCTTCTTGCCATTGCGTCTACATTTTATATTCTCCTTACTTCGACCATCACCAGTTATTTAGCTTCCCAAACAGCAAAACTCATTTACTACTTTAAGTGTCGCATTTCCTAATCCAGTTCTCTGTAAACCATCTGATTTAACTCGACTACATTCCATTATCCTCGTTTTGCTTTTGTTGATGTTCATCTTATATCTGACAGAATTGCAATGTCATTGGCAAATCACAAAGCTTTTATTCCCTTTCCATAGACTTTAATTCCTACTCTTTTGTTTAGTTTACTGCTTGCTCAATATACAGATTGAATAACATCCGGAATAGGCTACAACCCTGTATTACTCCCTTCTTAAACACTGCTTTCCTTTTTTGCCCGTAGACACTTGTTACTGACATCTGGTTTCTGTACAAATTGTAATTAGCCTTTCGTTTTGTGTATTTTACCATTGATGCCTTTAGAATTTAAAAGAGTATTCCAGTCAACATTGTCAAAAGCTTGCTCTATGTTTACAAATGCTATAACCTTAGGTTTGCCTTTCCTTACCCTATTTTCTGTGACAAGTCGTAGGGTCAGTGGGTCAGTATTACCTCGCGTGTTCCTACGTTTCTCCGGAATCCATACTGATCTTCGCCGCGGTCGGCTACTACCAAATTTTCCATTCTTCTGTAAAGGATTCGTATTAGTAATTTGCAGTCGGGAGTTATTAAATTGACAGTTCGGTAGTTTTCATACCTGTCAGCACCTACTTTGTTTAGAATTGGAACTATTACATTTACTTGAAGTTGTGGAAACTTGTTAAGGGTTAATGCGATAGGTACGTTGGTTGACCCCTAAACTATAACGTAGGCAACACCACTCATTTAAGAGTATCTGTAAACAGTGGCTCTCTGATTTACTCTATATTATTCGTGCTGTTGGATGTGGGGCCCCCGAATTATTGGCTGAACAGTTACTTTGTGTGAGCAACACGTTTCAGCTTTTATATTTACCATTTATGATCCATATCGTCGCATGTGGTTGGTCTCATCCAAGAGCATGTGCATTCTCATTATTATTATCTGCACACTCTCAGACAGCAACTTACACGTTCCTTTTATTAATATACCTCTTTGTCGTCTGTTGTCGGAGTGGATTTTGATATTTGTCCGATCAGGAAAGCAGTCACGTGTGCAGATCCAGATATTATTCATCAAACATGCAGACCTAAAGATTATTATGGTGCTCTTCTTTCCGAGAGATTAAAAAAATAACAAGTGACAACAGCCAGTGTACAGTTTAGAAAACCAAACAGAAATGAGAGGGATCTGACATATTTCTGCCAGTATTAATACTGGGTGGCCACAAAAGAATGAAAATCTTGGTCCTTTAGAATGCGTGTTCTATGGGCTGAACAAGGCGATGGTGCTCCGACAGCGTTAAACAACCGATGAGATTTCCCGTACAGTCAGACTTGAATCTATTTACCTGTCAGTGAAAGCTCAACTGGCTAGACGGTTAACAACAGTTTGAGTACTTAGTCTGTCAATCTTTCGACGTTTTTATTATGATTTGGGTATAACTTTCACCCAGGAACATATTACCACTGCTTGTAATGAACAGGAGTCCGTTGAGAGTCGGCTGAAACGGTTTGCTATTAAATGTGACTTGGAAGATCACGTTAACGTATGCTATTAAGTGACGTCGCCGAAATATTAAAAAGGATATTAATCATCTTATTCACGGGGTTAGAATTGGCTAAAATAATTACACCAGAGTCGTCACATTTCAATAAGTGATCTGCAAGTCCACATGCAAATTAATCCACACATGTAAATAAGAGACTTTCGTACGCATATGAACAACTGATAAAACTTTCCCAGTAGTTTTCAAGCAGTAACTATTTCACGAACGGCTGTATTTTCTGTTGCGTCTTCAGGGTTGCACTGGCGTGGTCCAGCAAATTTTTCAGTTCCTGATGTTTCGTCCACAGCTGCGCTGGGTATCTTCGGAGGTACTTCGGGTAACGCTGAGTGTTGCCGACTGAGGAATCAGGCGTCGGAGAGCGACTAAGCACTGTGTAAAATGGGCGTGGTCTACTTTATATGTGAACAGCAGAGATAATCCTCGTCAGAGATAAAACCTTCGACCATAAATATAATAGACTGGCCCTGACGTCATTTTCATGGCTCCAACATCTCTGGGCTGAAGTCACGTGAATGTTGGCAAAACATGGTTGTTTCGTGTTGCGCTTATGGCTGTACTCAGCGTTTTGTTGGGGAAATGGCATTACATTTCACGTGTAAGTGTTTCTATGATAGTGCAGATGCATTTATTGAAATCTGCTGAAGTGACTTTTATATGTTTTTTTACACTTGAAATAGAGTATCACGTAAATTAAAGTGTTGAAAGTGATGTCTGTAAAGTCAGACTCATATTACATTTTGGAAAGTATCTGTGATAATTCGGTTACAGAAGTAAGTATAATCGTATCTCTTTCCTACTCATAGGTTCCGTAAGGATGAAAACCGAAGGCAGCTTTGGATACAGGCCCTGAAACGGAAAAACTTTAAGCCATTTGCTCGAAGCACTTCGCGGAGAAGTGTTTTGATAGGTTAGTTATTATTTACAATGTATATCTATAATTTGTATTTACAGTGTCTGTCATTTTTAAACCTAGGCTCCAAAATTATTTTCTGAAACTGCAAAGTCTCACCTTTCATCTAAAATATCATTTTTTTTTAAACTGATAGTTTAAACTTTTGTAAAAATAGTGGGAACTTAACCTTTGAAGTGCACCTAAAATTGATACTCTAAAATGGACCTGCTCCTAAGTAAACAATTTTGACACCTATAGTTGACATAATTCCCATAGCCCATTTTCTTTTATAATTGACTAGAGCTCGAAACGTGACGAATACAGTGTTTAAAGTTTTGACACGAGCGCACTGTTACTGTTTAAAAGAATTTTAACCACATTTTACTATAATTGATAGTTTATAGTAATTTCGTCCCGCTGCCCACCAGAGTGGCGTTCGATGTATTTGTTAGATTTTATAAATGGTACTTTGAACAAATCCAGGTCAAATGTAGTTCTGCCATAATTTTTCACAAATAAAAAAGTAGTTTTTGTTGGAAGTGTTTGGCAGTTAATTGAGAAATGTGGGGAAAATCCGATACAAACATAGGATGGCAGACCGCTGATTTGAAATCCCGCCACGTTTTGCCAACAGTCACGTGGTTATGTTGGAGCCACACTAGCCCCATAGATTCTGCACAGCAAGGCCAGTCTACTAGTATCTATGGTCGAGGGATAAAACATAACTGTCGATTGTCGCTTGTCATGATTAAAACTTACGTAGCGGTTTTGCGGATCCGCTGTCCATATATTAATAAGTGTCATTGCTTCTTCTTTTCAATTAAAATTATCAGGCTGCTTATATAGATGCCATCAAAATAAATAAACATGGGGATAAGTTTAACAGAAACGAAGACGCCATGGTACTTTGTGACAGACAGACAGTGGCTCCATAAAATCAGTAGATAATTTTTTGTGCATGGCTGCCGATAATCGATAGTTAAGCTCAATGTCTAATAAGGATTATGTTTGCTGTTCACATGTGAACTAGACCACACCCATTTTATAGATTATTCAAGTCGCTCTCCGACGTCCGATTCATCAGCTGGTGAGGCTTGGCGTCGTCAGAAGAGCGACCGACGATTCCAGCGCAGCTCTGAGCCGAACGTCAGAAACTGTGGACCACGGCCATATAACCCGGAAGGCTCACCAGCATCTTTCCTAATTTACAATTGGTCTAAGATGCTCGCAGACTCGCAGCACGGAATACAGCTTTGGGGACTGCCACCAATATAGGACCCTAACGTTCTAGACAGCCTATACGCATTTTCGCTGACCAAGGGCAATGCAAGCACTCTAATAACGAACAGCGTGGAACACATAGCTGGGCTTCGTTCGTAACAGAACAACATATGAAGCGATTAGGGATGTCCACAACTTTTCTTACGTTTAAAATGTGACTGTCATACTGTTTTCATTATTACTCCCTAACTACACTACTGTACGAAACTTAAAAACAACACACGTGGTGTGTCACTGACAAGTAACATAGCCTAGTGAATATATTTCTTTTTGAAGAGGGTCCGCCGTGAGATAAATACAATTCTTTTATCTTTCTTTTTATTCCCCAGACAGGTTTCGCTGAAGTTTCAGCATCATTAGTGGGTTTTTAATTATTTTCTTGTTTCCATATGCTGTGAATTTCCTGGATTATATGTTATTTTATGCACTTTTTTCGTCTCACAGTTTAACATTTTTGCTGGTTCCCCCACTTCACTGTGAAGGCCAGCACCAAGTAATTTTTCGACTCATTGTGGACAAATAGCTCGGTGAAACTCGGACAATACATAGAAAGGACTGGTGCAGTATAGTTAACAACATCACTGAAAGAAAGAGATGAGCAGAATTGATATTTTTATTTAGAGACAATAATTACATTGACCTCCCAAACTGAACCAGGGACCTTGCCGTTGGTGGAGAGGCTTGCGTGCCTCAGCGATACAGATGGCCGTACCGTAGGTGCAACCACGACGGAGGGGTATCTGTTGAGAGGCCAGACAAACGTGTGGTTCCTGAAAAGGGCAGCAGCCTTTTCAGTAGTTGCAGGGGCAACAGTCTGGATGATTGACTGATCTGGCCTTGTAACATTAACCAAAACGGCCTTGCTGTGCTGGTACTGCGAACGGCTGAAAGCAGGGGGAAACTACAGCCGTAATTTTTCCCGAGGACATGCAGCTCTACTGTATGATTAAATGGTGATGGCGTCCTCTTGGGTAAAATATTCCGGAGGTAAAATAGTCCCCCATTCGGATCTCCGGGCGGGGACTACTCAGGAGGACGTCGTTATCAGGATAAAGAAAACTGGCGTTCTACGGATCGGAGCGTGGAATGTCAGATCTCTTAATCGGGCAGGTAGGTTAGAAAATTTAAAAAGGGAAATGGATAGGTTAAAGTTAGATATAGTGGGAATTAGTGAAGTTCGGTGGCAGGAGGAACAAGACTTCTGGTCAGGTGACTACAGGGTTATAAACACAAAGTCAAATAGGGGTAATGCAGGAGTAGGTTTAATAATGAACAAAAAAATAGGAGTGCGGGTTAGCTACTACAAACAGCATAGTGAACGCATTATTGTGGCCAAGATAGACACAAAGCCCATGCCTACTACAGTAGTACAAGTTTATATGCCAACTACCTCTGCAGATGATGAAGAAATAGATGAAATGTATGACGAGATAAAAGAAATTATTCAGGTAGTGAAGGGAGACGAAAATTTAATAGTCATGGGTGACTGGAATTCGTCAGTAGGAAAAGGGAGAGAAGGAAACATAGTAGGTGAATATAGATTGGGGGGAAGGAATGAAAGAGGAAGCCGCCTTGTAGAATTTTGCACAGAGCATAACTTAATCATAGCCAACACTTGGTTCAAGAATCATAAAAGAAGATTGTATACCTGGAAGAATCCTGGAGATACTAAAAGGTATCAGATAGATTATATAATGGTAAGACAGAGATTTAGGAACCAGGTTTTAAATTGTAAGACATTTCCTGGGGCAGATGTGGATTCTGACCACAATCTATTGGTTATGAACTGCAGATTGAAACTGAAGAAACTGCAAAAAGGTGGGAATTTAAGGAGATGGGACCTGGATAAACTGAAAGAACCAGAGGTTGTACAGAGTTTCAGGGAGAGCATGAGGGAACAATTGACAGGAGTGGGGGAAAGAAATACAGTAGAAGAAGAATGGGTAGCTCTGAGGGATGAAGTAGTGAAGGCAGCAGAGGATCAAGTAGGTAAAAAGACGAGGGCTAATAGAAATCCTTGGGTAACAGAAGAAATATTGAATTTAATTGATGAAAGGAGAAAATATAAAAATGCAGTAAATGAAGCAGGCAAAAAGGAATACAAACGTCTCAAAAATGATATCGACAGGAAGTGCAAAATGTCTAAGCAGGGATGGTTAGAGGACAAATGTAAGGATGTAGAGGCTTGTCTCACTAGGGGTAAGATAGATACTGCCTACAGGAAAATTAAAGAGACCTTTGGAGAGAAGAGAACCACTTGTATGAATATCAAGAGCTCAGATGGAAACCCAGTTCTAAGCAAAGAAGGGAAGGCAGAAAGGTGGAAGGAGTATATAGAGGGTTTATACAAGGGCGATGTACTTGAGGACAATATTATGGAAATGGAAGAGGATGTAGATGAAGACGAAATGGGAGACAAGATACTGCGTGAAGAGTTTGACAGAGCACTGAAAGACCTGAGTCGAAACAAGGCCCCGGGAGTAGACATCATTCCATTTGAACTACTGATGGCCTCGGGAGAGCCAGTCATGACAAAACTCTACCATCTGGTGAGCACGATGTATGAGACAGGCGAAATACCCTCAGACTTCAAGAAGAATATAATAATTCCAATCCCAAAGAAAGCAGGTGTTGACAGATGTGAAAATTACCGAACTATCAGTTTAATAAGTCACAGCTGCAAAATACTAACGCGAATTCTTTACAGACGAATGGAAAAACTAGTAGAAGCCGACCTCGGGGAAGATCAGTTTGGATTCCGTAGAAATACTGGAACACGTGAGGCAATACTGACGTTACGACTTATCTTAGAAGAAAGATCAAGGAAAGGCAAACCTACGTTTCTAGCGTTTGTAGACTTGGAGAAAGCTTTTGACAATGTTAACTGGAATACTCTCTTTCAAATTCTGAAGGTGGCAGGGGTAAAATACAGGGAGCGAAAGGCTATTTACAGTTTGTACAGAAACCAGATGGCAGTTATGAGAGTCGAGGGGCATGAAAGGGAAGCAGTGGTTGGGAAAGGAGTAAGACAGGGTTGTAGCCTCTCCCCGATGTTATTCAATCTGTATATTGAGCAAGCAGTAAACGAAACAAAAGAAAAATTCGGAGTAGGTATTAAAATTCATGGAGAAGAAGTAAAAACTTTGAGGTTCGCCGATGACATTGTAATTCTGTCAGAGACAGCAAAGGACTTGGAAGAACAGTTGAAAGGAATGGACAATGTCTTGAAAGGAGGATATATGATGAACATCAACAAAAGCAAAACGAGGATAATGGAATGTAGTCAAATTAAGTCGGGTGATGCTGAGGGAATTAGATTAGGAAATGAGACACTTAAAGTAGTAAAGGAGTTTTGCTATTTAGGGAGTAAAATAACCGATGATGGTCGAAGTAGAGAGGATATAAAATGTAGACTGGCAATGGCAAGGAAAGCGTTTCTCAAGAAGAGGAATTTGTTAACATCGAGTATAGATTTAAGTGTCAGGAAGTCGTTTCTGAAAGTATTTGTGTGGAGTGTTGCCATGTATGGAAGTGAAACATGGACGATAACTAGTTCGGACAAGAAGAGAATAGAAGCTTTCGAAATGTGGTGCTACAGAAGAATGCTGAAGATAAGGTGGGTAGATCACGTAACTAATGAGGAGGTATTGAATAGGATTGGGGAGAAGAGAAGTTTGTGGCACAACTTGACTACAAGAAGGGATCGGTTGGTAGGACATGTTTTGAGGCATCAAGGGATCACAAATTTAGCATTGGAGGGCAGTGTGGAGGGTAAAAATCGTAGAGGGAGACCAAGAGATGAATACACTAAGCAGATTCTGAAGGATGTAGGTTGCAGTAGATACTGGGAGATGAAGAAGCTTGCACAGGATAGAGTAGCATGGAGAGCTGCATCAAACCAGTCTCTGGACTGAAGACCACAACAACAACAATTACATTGATTTCGTTGCTAGTTAAGGTGGTGCCCCAGACATTAGAAAAGACGTAGCACCCTTCTTAATTGGGTGTCTGATCACCATGTAGAACTAAGCATGCGTTACAACGTTCTCCATATCTAGCCACAAGGTTGGTAAAGAGTTCTTAAAGTAGGGCGTTTGATTCCTCCATCAGCTGGTCCGTTGTTGGTGCACGTGGGTGTTCTGTAATACATCTCACCAATGCATCCCATACGTACTCATCGGGATTTACGCCAATAGATCAGGCAGACCCGTCCATTCGCAGAATATCTAATCGTTCCAAGACCTCCTTGACTTAACACTGTCCGGCTCGTTGTTTTCCATAAAAATGAAGTCGGGTGAATGCTCACCTGGAAAGATGCACATGGGGAAGCAGTACAGTCTCACAATAACGTTGACGGCGAGTGTGCCATATGCAAACATTTGGAGATCAGCAAGGCTGCGCAGCGTTATGCCTTCCTGCACCAAAGCTTCTGGACCATCATAACGATAATGTTCAACAAAGTTTCCGGGAACATTACGTATTGCCACTTACCTCCTAAGGAGGGTTTGTTTAGAATCCCCACACGGTCTGAATGCGCTCTCGTCTGAGAACAGCGCGCGACCCCACTACTAGTTTGTCCAGCCCATATGGTTTTGGCACCAACGGAAACTATGCCGTCCATGTGCGTGTATCAACAGAACACAGTGTACTCGTTTTCGGATCAATAGAAATGACCCATGCACTCACCGTGCCACTCTGGATCGTGAATCTGGGTGGCATGTAGTCCAGTTAAATGCGGCTGCAATTGGATTCGCTGTTTTACGTGGGTCTCTTCTTGCGTTTTGTACAATATAGCTGTCATCTCCTTCTGTAGATAACCGTGGTCAAAGACCTCCTGTTCGTGGGGCACTAGCACCAGTGGTTCGAAACGCTCCTCATGCACATGGAACGTTGCTACGAGCAATTCGTCCTTCTTCGAGTTTCCCGATAATTCTTCCGAGTGTGGATTCATCCAGATGTTATTTCCAGGCTCTGTTGTAATGCAGACCACTGTCACAGATCACCATAACTGCTCGCTGATTAACACACACTGTTCTTCGCGTTCCTTCAACTGAATCTTGTTACTGGGCCAGTCCCAAGTGGCACTTAAGTCACGTTGACCTCATGCCACATGACGTCCGGCTTTCTGTGCGTGATTGGGAGACCTTTGGACACATGCTTCCTCACTTTCACTCATTTTCTCCGAATAGTTAGTAGTTAACGTTCGTTTATCTGTGTCAACGTTGATGACAAGACTCTGTGCACTTAGGAAAGAACCTGTGTGACATTTTATATAACAAATAATGAGTAACGAAGTTAAAAATTCTGGCTCGATGACAGAGTGTGGTATCGCTCCGCCGGGGCCATGCCAGCAAAAGCACCCATGTCGCCATTGTTAGAGGATAACGTGGAGGTCAGTCGGTCCCGATTCGCCCATCAGGGACAGAACGCTGAGCTTTGCTTTTGCTCTAAACTGCGGCGCTGCTTGTAAGGGACCCATGCTTCATAGGTTGGTAGCAAAAACCGTTCACTACTTTCTAAGAACGTTAGTTGCCAGCTACAGTAATTAGGTGCTTTGTTTGACGAGAAAGTAATCTTGAATATAAGAGCGAGAAATGTTACATGATTTACTTATGGTTGCTACCTCTCATTACTGGGATAACGTCAATAAGAACCACCATAGATAAATTAATGTATTCATACATTTGTTATGTCACGGCCTGTCTAGTTCAATGAGCACCGCAGACAAGACTGACAACAGCCTTCAGAACTAATCCTCACAGAAATCTGCCGATATAGTTACTCAAGAAGTCTAACTGTCTTACTCAACGTTAAAGACACATTTTCGAACATGACAACGACACGAACGCTAAGCCGACGGCCTAGCAGAAGCACAACGAGGGAGACATATCAGGAGTTGGTGGTAGTTGTGCTATTGTATGTTCGCCAACGCGAACATATTCTGCCTCATAGTGAACGGTCTCATTTCGTGTGATTGTCAAGTGACTCTCTCATAAGCGGAAATCTGGAACGATGAGTACGCATAGTATGAAATTGCCCACACAGAAAGTGTGCGTCATATGAAACATAAAAGAAGTCCTCTAATTACCAAATTAGTTATTCATCACTGCACGCCGGTAATTTCTTCTCTAATCTTCTACACGTGCGCATTGAAAGCAACAAAATTAACAGACCTTAAATCACTTAAATTCTACTTGCAAAATCTTCTGTTTCGTAAAGAAATAATTCAGCAGAGCGTTAGTTGTACTTGCATCGCCGACAGTTTTTTGTATTTATAAACGTTGGTTGGTGTTCATACATCAGAAGCAGTACCTTATTACATCTGATGCTCGAAAAATATGGTTCAAATGGCTCTGAGCACTATGGGACTTAATATCTGAGGTCATCAGTCCCCTAGAACTTAGAACTACTGAAACCTAACTAACCTAAAGACAGCACCCACATCCATGCCTGAGGCAGGATCCGAAACTGCGAACCTAGCAGTCGCGCGGTTTCAGACTGAAGAGCCTACAACCTCTCGGCCACAGCGGCCGGCTCGAGGAATATGTATTGACGTTCAAAACACGTTACAACAGACAACAGGTCATAAGTGTTAATGGTTGATTATTTATTTATAGTTCAGTTAATTAAACTTTTGCAAGGTATAGTCACCTTAATGTTAAGCTACAAAATACAATTTCAGTACCTGTTTCTATGCGTTTCTGTATGCTCCTGTTTTCTGCCAGTTGAAGACCGCAGCTTTGTTCTCTACTTTGCTCAAGCGGTCGGGTGGTCTGCCTCGCGTTCTTCGTCTTTCTCTGGTACTCCACTCCAGCACTGTCTTTCTCCGTCTTCCGTTATTTCTTGTGCGTTATGCTTCCGTTATAATTGCCGTACCCATTTCTATTTTAGAGCCTTTACTCTTTCCACAACGTCTTAAACAACAGTTATTGCTATTGTGTGTTCTCTTCTTTTTTGATCTTTCTTTGTGAGTCCTAGTAGTGATCCTTTCTTAGCTTTCTGAGTTGTTCGTAGTTTCCTTCTGAAAAATTCGTTTAAAACCCAAGTTTTATATACATATGTTGGAAAGGGAAGAACACACCGTTCCTAACCAACGTTTCTTAACATTTTTAGGTTTTTTCTCATATTTAAAAACCACTGCATTTCTTCCACAAGGGCGGTAACCTAGCTTGATTCTGTGAAATATTTCAGGCTCCATTGATATGAATTAACTATCCCTGATCTACATATTAGTTGATATTTATTGGACAGTTGTTCTTCAATGTTATTTGTCTTCCTTATTTGCTGTGCACTTGATTTGTTTTGGACATATTCATATTTATTACAACGCCTACTTTTTCTAAATTCTCTGTTAAACTTTTCATTGACGATTGTAGTTCTACCGTGTTGTTGGGTATGTCGATTATATCGTTTGTAAATCGCAGGTTAGTAAATCTTTTCCCTCGCACTGTTTTACTTCTCACACAATGGAAAATTCCCTCATGTATTCTTGTGATGACAGATCCATCGACGTATCATACATGTTATGTAACATGGTTGTGCGTTTTGTTTCCACACCGTGCTTAGTCTGCGCCTGTATCAGTGCAGTGTGGCAGAAAGAACCAAAAAAAACTTTTCAAATCCTACAAAAGTTATAGACAGCGGCTATTTGTATGTGGCTCGACTAATTCCTCACAAACGCTGTGTATATTGTCTATGGTGGTGTAACAACTGCGGAGTTGTACGTTTTCCACAATAGCACTGATCAGAATTGTGAAGACTTTGGTGGAAAACTTATTGATGTCAAGGAATAAATTGATAAGAACGTGATTTTCCAAATCGTGAATATTTCCTTTTGTGTGTAGAAGGATTATCTTTGTCTCGTTACAGGAGCTGGGAATTCTGCCTCTTTCTGCTCAAACAGTAAAAATTTTAACTACATGTTTTTCTGTTTCTTCATCAGTAAGCCTATGTATTTCAATAGTCAGTCTATCACGAGCAGCTGCGTTAGCGTTCTGCATTTGATTTACAGCTTTTCTTATTTCTTTTGGGAGGATTTCTGGGACTTTATTGGTACATGGTGTTCTAGGTGGTTCATGACTTCTTTGATACAGTTTGCTGTAGAAATACCTTATATGGTCTAGAATTATTGATCGGTTATGCTCCGTGTATCATTGTCTATCGCTATAATTTCTTTTTTACCATTCATTAACTTTTTCTGTAACTTTCTTACAGCTCTTTTTATTCTCGACTGGTGATTTTTATGGCATTTTCATTGTATTTGTTTCTACCAGATTTTATTTTTTTCCTTGAAAATTTACATTGTTCTGAGTATTCTGTCTTGTCAACAGGTTTTGATTTCTCACGTCCCTGATCCTGGTTTTAGCATTAAACTTCTCAGATTTTTTACTTACATTGATCCCCCTGTTTGTTTGCAGTTTTCATTACTGTTTCCGCTGGTTATTTTTCTATTGACTGGTCTAATCTCACCTGAAAAGTCCTTTGGAAATCTCTTCGTTTTTCACATAATTTGACCATGTCCATAGTGCCTGACATTAGTTTCCTTCTTTCTTGTTGGATGTTTGTATCTGCTTTCGCTCTTACCACTCTATGGTCGCTACTAGTATTAAATAGGTTTAAAATAGAAACGTCTTTGATTAATTTGTACTAGACTGGAATACTAAAATCGGTTTCAATTAGAGTCTCGTCATTAGGACTTCTCCATGTCCATTTTCTAATACGGTGTTACTCAAAAAAGTTGCTCAGGATGAATAAATTGTTCTCTTCAGCAAAGAGAAAAAGCTTTTTGCGACTTTCATCTTTTCATCGATCCCGTGGGAACCAACAGAAATTTCTCCTTGTTTTTTGATACCTACTTTGGCATTTAAATGGAACAGAATAGTATAAACACCATAATTTATTTTCAAACGTAAGGGTTACGTACCCTATGGTTATAAGATACATTCCAGTAAGGCATATATTAAGTACCACACAGATACTCTACTATACCCTAACAGACAGACTATGGGATGTTGTAGAGGGTCTCTATGGACAAAGATATTCAATTATATGTGCGTTTTACAAACTCTTGAAAGGCCCGTGGTAATTTTATATCTCTTGAGATATTCTGATGCTAAACTAGTGGCGATACTAGCAGGAAACTGGAGTTCCAGCATTTCGTACAACGCGGATCTCTGTGGGTGTGACTACAGATGCTAGCATGATGGGATGTCTTGGTTATGATAACACGTACCTCATCTCCAACTTGTAAACTATGAAATCCCGGGAGGACAGGTTGCAGATAATAGTCGAGCAGCATCGTAAGCGTCTACATCTACATCTACATCATACTGCACAAGCCAACTAATGGTATGTAGAGGAGGGTACTTCTTGCTCCACTAACTGAGCCCCGCAATCTTGTTCCACTCGTGAATAGCACGTGGGAAGAATGATTGTCTGTAAGCCTCTGTATTGGCTCTAATTTCTCCAATTTTCTCCTCATAGCCATAACGCGAGAAGAATGTAGGGGAAAGTAATATGTTTTCCGACACTTCCCGGAAAGTGCTCTCTCGAAATTTCAATAGTAAGTCTCTCCGTGATGCACAACGCCTCTCTTGTCATGTCTGCCAGTGGAGTTTGTTGAGCATCTCCGTAAAGCTCTCGTTCCGGCAAACTATTCCATGACGGAACGTACCGCTCTTCGTTGGATCTTCTCTATCTCTTCTATCAGTCCTACCTTGTAAGTTGTTGACGTCGCGCAAGACAACTCGGCAGTGACACAGAATCGCATTCCCAACGTCAGTGCTGGGAAACTTCATCCATTTGATCCGGATGGCTGGCTGCCTCACCTGGCGACCAACACAACTGGAGAGTACTCGTAGCTATCTCTTTATTATACGGCGTGGCACCGCTGTCTTCACGCACCATAGACACAGCGAAATCTTGTCATTATCAAGACCATGTGATGATAGGCACTATCTTTAAATTTTTGTTGGGAAAGCCAAACTAGGAAGCCAAAGTTAATCGTTCCATGCATTTGTATGCCTATCGGAATAACGAGCATACTGTAGCTATCCAACAAAATGGGGTGAAAATTTAAATATTACACACTTCCTCCAGCCTAGGACAATTGAGCAAACTGGTTGCTTCTTTTGCATTAGGTGCAGTCTATGATTAGCTTTAAGTGGCTTATAAAAGCACCATTTCCTCATTGCCGGTTTCTGAGAAAACCCCGAGACACTATGATTTTTGGGTACGAAGATTTCCAGTTGCAGGGGTGGCCACTGCTATAATTTCTGTTCATCGTGTATCGTCGAAATTTTTACCATACGTGCTATTATGACGTTCTCTGGGAACTTCAAAACTTTTTTCGATATTATTATCCATTACCGAGATCCAGAGATTCAACGTTACCATACTCATTCAGAAAACCAGTTTTTAGCTGTTTTTGCTCCATAGGTCACAATTTTTTAAATAACTAACCACAGCAAACGGCTAAAATTTCAACTTCGTATTCTTTAGACATTCACCACTTTCCCCTTCCAAAATCAGTATCCGTTATCAAGTTTCAACTAATGTAATAAACATAGGGCAAGGGTCCTAGGGTCATCGTAAGTGTTCTCAAGTCACCAAACTATGTTTTTATTCAGCATTTTTGACCAATAGAAACTTACGACCTTCTGTCTCTGTGTAATGGGCATTTCATGCTTAAATCAATATGCCCAGAGGTCCTTCAGTGACGGCAAGTGCGCAAAAAAGGGTTTTACCGTGCCTGCAAGAAACTTTAAACAACTCCCAAAAATGATCTGAAACTGGAAAGACGGCACATTCTGTAAAATATTTCTAACACCATTTTCATTGTTTTAAGATAAAAATCATAAGCCAGGTGTTTTACATGAATTGCGATCAGTGACCAAAGTATCCATAAAATGTAAGACAAACCATTTTGCGTTAATCCGTTGCTACGGATGTTATTTGTTGCTTATATCTGTAAAAGTACATAGATGAGCCGAAGTGTGTAAATAGACTGTCGAAACTTTACTAACCTACAGAATTCGTCTTATATATGTAGTACACCCTACTGTAACAAGAAGAAGAGGAGCACCAGGGGAAGAATATACTGTCGAGAAGAAAAGGGCGAATATGCTACTCTTTAAAAGACTGTGATAGAAAAGTGAAGAAACAGGTGCCTCAATGCTCTTTCCGCCTTCTTCACCACAAAGTGTTGCAATTCAACATATGCGTGCTTTTCCTTGCTGAAAGAGAGTAGCAGAGAGACAGTGAATTTGGAAGACAGAGGAGACAGTGCCAGTGGAAGAGAAAGAGAGAAGAGACACTGATACTGGGTGAGAGAAAGTGCAGCGTATAACAAAGAGAGATGGATGACGACAACAGCAGTGGGAACCAAAGAGAGATGATATATTGATGGTTAGTGAGAGACTGCTAATAAAAGAGAAAGAGTGATGAGAGGAGGTAGAAGCACTGGGAGCAAAAGAGAGAGGAAACAGTAGAAATGAAAAAGAGAGATAAATGGATGCCATAAATAGGCTTCGGGGGTCTGAAACACGTCAATATAAGAGAGGGCGCATTTTGGGCCGAAATTTTTAATAAATGTGCATAAGGGAAAGAGTAAGTTGGACACACCCTACCACAACTTTTAAGCTGCAGGGGTGTGATGGAGATAGTGGCAGTGAGAAAGAAATGAAAAAGGAGACAATGTAAGTGAGAGATCAGATAACGGCAGAGGTGAATACTAGAAATCAACGGGAGAAAAAGGAGAAAGTGGGAGAGAGACACATACACAGACAGTGGAAGTGAAAGGTGGATGCTAAGTGTGAAGGCTGTAACTACAAAGAGAGATCAGGTACAATCATTTAGACCGTTCTGTGTTAAAAAAGTGTGAATACACTATTTGATCTAAAGTATCTAGACACCTGGCTGAAAATGACTTACAAGTTGGTGTCGCCCTCCATCGGTAATGCTGGAATTCAGTATGGTGTTGGCCCACCCTTAGCATTCATGACAGCTTCCACTCTCGTAGGTATATTTTCAATCAGGTGCTTGAAGGTTTCTTGCGGAATAGCAGCCCATTGCACTGAGGAGAGGTATCAATGTCGGTCGGAGCCTGGCACGAAGTCCGCGTTCCAAAACAACCCAAAAGTCAGGACTCTGTGCAGGCCAGTTCATTTCAGGAATGTTATTGTCGTGTAACCACTCCGCCACAAGCCGTGCATCACGAACATGTGCACGATCGTGTTGAAAGATACAATTGCCATGCTTGGATTGCTCTTCGACAAAGGAAAGCAAGAACGTGGTTAAAACATGAATGTATATCTGTACAGTGATAGTGCCACGCAAAACAACAAGGGGTGCATGCCTCCTCCATGCAAAACACGACCACACCATAACACTAGTGCATCGGAATTTTACTGTTGGCATATACACGCTGGCAGATGACGTTCACTGCGCATTCGCCATATCCACACCCTGCATCGGATCACCACATCGCGTACCGTGATTCGTCACTTCACACAACGTTGTTCCACTGTTCAATCGTCCTATGTTTACCCTCCTTACACCAAGCGAAGCGTAGTTTGGCATTTTCCGGCGGGATGTGTGGCTTATCAGCAGACACTCGACCACGAAATCCAAGTTTTCTCACCTCCCACCAAACTGTCATAGAAATTGCAGTGGATCTTGATGCAGTTTGAAATTCCTGTGTGATGGCCTGCCTATTACACATTACAACTCTCTTCAATTGTCGGTGGCCTCTGTCAGTCAACAGACGGGGTCGGCCTGTACGCTTTTGCGCTGTGCATATGCCTTCAAGTTCCCACTTAACTATCACATCGGAAACAGTAGAACTAGCGATTTTTAGGAGTGTGTAAATCTCGCATACATACGTCGACACAAGTGACACGCAATCTCCCGATCACGTCGGAAGTCCGTGACTTCCACGGAACACCCCATTATGCTCTCTCATGATGTCTAATGACTACTGAGGTCGCTGATATGGAATAACTGGCAGTAGATGGCTGCACAATTCACCCAATAAGAAAAATGTACGGTTTTGTTGGTGCCCGGATACTTTTCATCACATAGTGTATGTCCACACGACAAAATGTTCGGTGAGGCAGGCGGAATGACGATTGCCTCAATGAGTCTCCACTTTTCTTTCAGAGTCTTTGACAGACGAATATATTCGCTTATTTTGAGCTCCCGAAGCAGCATTTTTCCGCTGTTTAGATATTCTGCTTAGAGGGTTACAGGAACCACTAGCTATTCCAGTCACTCCGTAATGAAAATAAAGTTCAGCTGCAGCTACTTGACAAAGCTTCACTACTTCAGGTGAGATGCGGAGGAAAGAGAAGAGAACTTAACATGCAGGTAATAACGCCAAAAAGATTGTCGAGGGACTGACAGATATTTCCCTTGTGGCACATTTCCTACATTTTAACTTGTCAGTGCCACTGTAGATGATACCTTTCATTACACTACTTCTCTATCCCTTTTATGTTTTATGAAGTTTCCTCCTTGTGGTCTATCTTGATTTTTTTGGTTGATACTATGTTTATGTCTATAAATTATACAAAAAATGTTACGATTTAAGAAAAATGTATTGATAGTAATACATTCCTCTACAATAGATTACTAGTTTCGATTGGTAGACAACTATCTTCAGATCCGTAAAAATAACAACAAACAGAAAACTGCCTTTGCGTTGTCATGTGTTTAACACATTTAAGAACATACATTATTTAAGAATAATAAATGATAAGTAATGAAAAATTACCGCTCATGCCAGAGATTCTGCGTCTTCATACAGTGTACCCCACAACTCAAAAGTCTAGAAGAGTGTCTTGGCACTACGTAAATAAATGGAAACTACCTATCAGGTAATGTGAGCAAACAGTTTTTGAGAGATACCTTAGATTACCAGTTGTTAGAGCTTTTGTAGTGTTTCAGTTTAATAGAACTTTTCGTTTTTGCACAAGTTTAGCATTGGCCTGTGAGTTACCTACTGACAAGAGACAGGAACCCCGCGGCTACTACGGTCGCAGGTTCGAATCCTGCCTCAGGCATGGATGTGTGTGATGTCCTTAGGTTAGTTAGGTGTAAGTAGTTCTAGGTCTAGGAGGCATGACCTCAGATGTTAAGTCCCATAGTGCTTAGAGACATTTGAACTATTTTTTGACAAGAGACAGTATTTGCGTGAAGTTATTTAGGTTTATGTGCGTTATTCCCTGCCGCTTGTTGTTGTCGATAGATAAGAATTCATAATACGAGACGCATAAAATGAATTCGCCATTGTAGCAGTATTCTCATCTGGCGTCTGATAGGACTGTACAGCTGGCGCTGAATATCTGTATATTTCAATTATCAGGGTTGTGGATTTAGTATTTGCGCTACCGCTCACTATAAATACATTAATACTTCAGGTATCGTAAAATGTGTGCTCAGTAACGAATAACTATAAATTAAAAGTAATTCCTTGCGTGAGCGAACCTTATTGCATGTAGTTCCGATACTCCATTTGAAAACAATTCATACTTAATGAGATATTGAAGCGTATAGGCTTAAATCCAATAATAGTTTTTGTAATGAACCGCGTTTTGCAGGCTATCTGGTGGGATTAATTTTCAGAATAACTTGCTTTTTTAGTTTCACTTATAGCACTCTCCGGCACTTTGGAGGAGAAGTCTCACTATAGACGATTAAATATAGTCGCTACAGCATCATAAAGCTAAAATCATGGAACGCATTACCACCAGCTAGTCCAAGAATCGATGATCGTACTAGAAACCTTGATTGATTTATGTATCGTGCATTATACGACATAACAAAAATAATGAAATATATATATTTTATGAGTCAAGCTTTCAATACACTGTTGATGGTACCAACAAATTTGAAAGTGTGATTATGAACCAATGTAGACAAATGCCTTTCAGAAAAGTATAACATTAAACCAACTTAACACATAAATGAATTTTAAAAGCATTAGAACTTGAAGAACGAAATATAATAAACACATATCATGCCTGTTAAGAGGTGTATCTGATGTGAGTATATTGTTGACGTATCCCCGTTTTAATGTTTATGTTACTATTGCTTTTTCGGAACCCAAGCGGGAAACTGTTGGTTATGGACGTCTGTATTTTCATGTTACTGGTCGTACTAAGATAACTTGTTAAAATGATCGTATGCCGATTCACTCGTTGTATCTTAAAAGTTGTAAGAGTTCCACGTTTGCACCGTATCTGCAGGTGCGAGCCAAGTTACATCGCTCGTGCTCTAGCTTCCCGCAATTTCTTCTATGCGTTATTGTTTCTCACTTTAACATCGGGGAAGCGATCGGAAGCATTGAAACCAAAGAGAAGCAGCTGATATATGTAAGGTCTACCCTCTAATTCCGATGCATAGAGTTCAACGAATTTCAGTATCACTGTAAAATATACACTTCTGCTTACGTTCATTAGATGAAAGCTGTAGTCTCTACGTACTGCTGTTGCACACTTAATGAGTCAGATATGACCAAGATATCGTTTAATCCCATCGGCATCAGGAACTAGAGAGATTACTGAATGGCTGCCGTACATCTGTGGAAGAATTGGTCACAAGACATTCATTTCATTTATAACAAATTTAAAGATCTACTGTCTGACATTTTATAAAGGAAGTGGTACATTCCACAATTTTACATGCAACAGCACACTGTTCCACATTAGTAGTCATTGTTTTGAGCAACAAAGCAAGAGTAACTACAATGAATTACAAAGAAAATTAAATTAGTTGCAGGAAATGAAATCTTTAAACACTAAATTTTACTAACTTAAATAAAATAATAAAATTATAGAAAAAGGGACGCTCTGCAAAGTTTTCTTTCACTGTCAAAACAAAATATAACACATAACTTACGGCTCGTGTTGTTGCTAAAGCAGATGGGAGGGCCTCGACTGGAACATCAAGTCTATCCCATATTAAGTAGTATATAGAACTGTCTTGGTGCATTAATAAATGAAATACCCTACTAGTGACTCTGTGCGTATTTGTTTCTACTATCTAAGAGCTAGTACCACTTAGTACTTCATTTAGGTGCTTATGTAGGCATAACCATTGCACTATCCGTATTACTATATCTAAACGTAGTACTACATGTTGAATGTGTGCTGTTATGCTGTATGTTGGTGTGCATAATGCTGTTTTCCTTGACGAGTGCCATAGGCGGGAGGGAAGCCTCGGGACTTAAAACTTAAGCCTCACCTCCCCGTGTGGCGTATTCTTCACATGTAAAGATTGTCTCGTTGCGTATATTAGTCATCTTCCTTTACATTCGTATATACTGATGATCTTTCTTGTGATGGGAGAATAAGGTAACGATAATCAATGCCAACAGCACAATAACGAATAAAATAACGGGACCTACTTGTACACAACATTTTCGGGAAAATAAAATTTCCTTTGTTCTCCACTACGAACTTTTTCAGTGATACTGGGGTGTTATGTTAGGAAATAAAACCAGGCTTATATGAAGGTGCGAGACCAAGGGAAAGTGAAGGGGATTTTCTGGAAATTATGCTTCTCCATAAAGAGATTTTTTTTAAAGTCAGTGTATTAGAAATAACAGATAGTCAGTTGCAAAGTTCAGGTTTGTTAAACCTTGACCATGATTTCGACAGATTTAGAACCGTCTCCTTCAGAAGATGTTGTTCGTAGAATCACATAATATATAGCTAATGTGGGAGTCTTTGGCTCTGTGTAGTGCATGTCATCCACTTAATCAATAAAATACTTTACATAAAAGTAGTAGTCGTCCAATATACGGCTTTGTTTGAAAAATGTCACATATTTGGTGCTGGATACAAAAACATACAGAACGTCACATGAAATATTTCTATAAAACTGACTTTTGAATAGAAAACGTGGCATCGGATCCTATGCAGAATAAAAATGTCACGTTCAGAGCTAGTGACATGCACCAACTCATATCACTAGCTCTGAAGCTGACATATTCTCTCTCCAAAAGATTTTTTTAAATGTCACTTTTATACAAATCTTTCAAGTTGCGTACTATATGTTGCTCTATCCAGTGCCAAGGAAGTGATATTTTAAAAAGTTTCTAAGACAAAGTTCTAGAGTATAAGGCTCTACTATTATGTAATGCATTTTCAATGGTAAATGTAAATGTCATGTGACTAAGGCCTCCCGTCGGGTAGACCGTTTGCCGGGTGGAAGTCTTTCGATTTGACGCCACTTCGGCGACTTGCGCGTCGATGGGAATGAAATTATGATGATTAGGACAACACAACACCCAGTCCCTGAGCGGAGGAAATCTCCGACCCAGCCGGGAATCGAATCCGGCCTTTAGGATTGACATTCTGTGGCGCTGACCACTCAGCTACCGGAGGCGAATATTTTTGATGGTGATTAATTCGATTACATATACTAGGATGACATGTACTAGGCATAGTCTGCGACTCCCACAATGGCTACAGAAAATGTGATTCTACGTAAAATGTCTTCTGAAAAAGACGGTTTTAAAGCTATGGGAAACGTGGTCAGGGTTTAGTAAAAATCTGCTTTGCAACTGACTGGCATTTCTAATCCACTCAAGCTCTTCCATGCACAGTTGCTGAAACGCAACCATGACCACAATAATTAAAAATTTATTGACAGCACTTACATTTTTCCAGCCATTACAGTCCAAGATTCTGGATAAATTTTCAGCAAAAATAGCATGAAAATGGTCTGGAAGAGACAATGAATTCTAGAAAGTTACAAGCTGTGTCTAACACAGGATACTGTTCATTTCCTGTCTGGACCGTACCCATATACAGGGTGTTACAAAAAGGTACGGCCAAACTTTCAGGAAACTTTCCTCACTCACAAAGAAAGAAAATATGTTAGGTGGACATGTGTCCTGAAACGCTTACTTTCCATGTTAGAGATCATTTTATTGCTTCTCTTCAAATCACATTAATCGTGGAAGGGAAACACACAGCAACAGAACGTACCAGCGTGACTTCAAACACTTTGTTACAGGAAATGTTCAAAATGTCCTCCGTTAGCGAGGATATATGCATCCACCCTCCGTCGCATGGAATCCCTGATGCGCTGATGCAGCCCTGGAGAATGGCGTATTGTAACACAGCCGTCCACAATACGAGCACGAAGAGTCTCTACATTTGGTACCGGGGTTGCGTAAACAAGAGCTTTCAAATGCCCCCATAAATGAAAGTCAAGAGGGTTGAGGTCAGGAGAGCGTGGAGGCCATGGAATTGGTCTGCCTCTACCAATCCATCGGTCCGAATCTGTTGTTGAGAAGCGTACGAACACTTCGACTGAAATGTGCAGGAGCTCCATCTGCTGAACCACACGTTGTGTTGTACTTGTAAAGGCACATGTTCTTCCAGCACAGGTAGAGTATACCGTACGAAATTATGATAACGTGCTCCGTTGAGCGTAGGTGGACGAAAGTAAAATGAGCTCTAACATGGAAACTAAGCGTTTCCGGACACATATCCACATAACACCTTTTCTTTATTTCTGTGTGAGGAATGTTTCCTGAAAGTTTGGCCGTACCTTTTTGTAACACCCTGTAGATGTGCCTGCCCCTATATTGTCTGAAGGCAACATTTGAGCCAGGAACAGGCTCCTATTGGTACGCTTGTCAAATTTGCTACCAACAGTAAAAAACCGGACATGGTTCGTTAGGCCACAGGCAGAACCAGGAATAAAAAACCGGACATGGTTCGTTAGGCCACAGGCAGAACCAGGAAACCCACATTAAGAAGAGTAAAGCAAGAGAGAAAATGTAAGACCCGTTTTAACAAATAAATAACACATAAACTAACATTCCCGCACCGAAGTGAAAACGACCGAAAAGCAATATCATTCCGATCATTTACACGCTGTATAGCGATAACCTGCAGCAGCTGAAATGATAGGGAAAGCATGGACTTGATCCAAGAGTTAATATTTATTTGCCTCAGCAGCAGTTTGACTAAATGAGCAATCTAAGGCAGTTATACCAAGCAACATACACTGAAGCAACATAGAAAATGGTATAGGCACGCGTATTCAAATATAGAGATGACAAAATTGGCAGAATACGGCGCCGCGGTTGGCAACGCCTATATAAGACAGAAAGCGTCTGGCGCAGTTATTAAATCGGATAATGCTGCTACAATGGCAGGTTATCAAGAGCTAAGTGAGTCTGAACATGGAGTTATAGTCGGCGCATGAGCTATGGGACACAGCATCTCAGAGGTAGCTATGAAGTGGGGATTTTGCCGTACGACCATTTCACGAGTGTACCGTGAGTATCAGGAATCCGGTAAAACATCAGATCTCCGACATCGCTGCGGACGGAAAAAGTTTCTTCACGAACGGGGCCAACGACGACCGAAGAGAATCGTTCAACGTGATGGAAGTGCAACGCTTCCCCAAATTGCTGCAGATTTCAGTGCTGGGCCATCAACAAGTGTCAGCGTGCGAACCATTGAACGAAACATAATGTATATGGGCTTCCGGAGCCGAAGGCCTACTCGGCTACCCTTGATAACTGCATGACGCAAACCTTTACACCTCACCTGGGCCCGTCAACACTGACATTGGACTTTTGATGAGTGGAAACATGTTGCCTGGTCGGGCGAATCTCATTTCAAATTGTATCGAGCGGATGGGCGTGTACGGGTATGCAGACAGCCTCATGATTCCATGAACCGTGGATGTCAGCAGGGGACTGTTCAAGCTGGTGGAGGCTCTGTAACGGCGTGAGGCGTGTGCGGTTGGAGTGATTTGGGACTCCTGATACATCTAAATACTACTCTGACAGGTGACGCGTACTTACGCATCCTATCTTGTCACCTGCATCCATTCTGCATTCAGACTTCAGACTGGACTTGAGCAATTCCAGCAGGACAATGCTACACCCTACACGACCAGAATTGCTACAGATTGGTTCCAGGAACACTCTGAGTTTAAACACTTCCGCTGGCCACCAGACACTCAGGCATGAACATTATTGAACAAATCTGGGATGCTTAGCAACGTGCTGTTCAGAAGAGATCTCCACCCCTTCATACTCTTACGGATTTATGGACAGCCGTGCAGGATACACAGTGCCCATTGCCTCCAGCACTACTTCAGACATTAGTCGAGTCCATGCCACGTCGTGTTGCGGCACTTGTGCGTGCTCGCCGGGCCCCTACACGATATCAAGCAGGTGTACCAGTTTCTTTGGCCCTTCAGTGTAAAATACAATAACAATTACCACAGTAAAAATCACATAACATTTAAATAATATTTAATAGATTGTACATATAGCTTTAAACATGATGATTAGTCAAAAATCAATATTAACAATATTTGAACAGTGAAAATGTAATATTCATCACAATTCAAGTACCTGAAACAAGTAGATTTGATCATAAAACATACATCGACACAAGTTTTCCAACCTGAGCTTACACCAGACATCGTTCGGTTTCTTCATTCACTTTAGATTGCACATTATGAACCCATTTTAAAATTCAAAACTACATAACTACATGCGAACATTAACAGAAATTAACTGTGAATCGCACAGCAATAAATCTAGTACAGTCGTTTCATGTTTTAACTGCGACTCCGAAATAATTGTGTATGAAGTAGCCAGTAAGCCAGGTGCATGGGGAGTGATCGAGCTAGTCCGACAAATAAAAACCACTCTCACGGTAAAAGTTCTATTAAATAAACCAGCGGTGCGGTGCTCTCAGTAAGTAACGAGGTGCAAATGGTTGCCCAAAAGTTGACAGTGCAACTATGAATGCCAGTAGGTGTACAATTAGCTTCGTTTCACAATCAAACGACTGTATACAGGACACAAAGCCGGTATCAATTCACAATAATGGACACGCCGTCCTACAGGACGCTGGCCAAACAGAGAAGTCACTGGTACCTGTAGAATGCATAAATAGAATACATTTAACAAATGCTCAATAACCAGTTCACAAAAGCGGACCGCACTTTGAAGTTTCATAGAATTACACAATGTGTTGCCTGCGCCCAAAAACATATTTAAAATAACCTTCAGTAGTACTAAAATGTAATTTAAACGCCGCAAATAACAATAAATTACCAAAACAGTGCTTGTACCTAAGCCAACAATTATTAACTCTTGAATAATAAATAAGCAACAAGAAGTCCTTGTGAACCTGACACAAGCCTAATACAGCTAGGTTAGAACTTGCAAAAAACAGTGACGGATACGTAACGGAATAGAATTAAGCAAACTAGGACGAGCTACAATACTCTCATGACTAAAATCTTAAGAACGGAGGAACTCACTGAGCAAGTTCTGACCACCTTTACCCCTTAAATTTGTTCTCCCCGTACACCCCGGTACTCTAACGAATAAATGGCCAGTTTAAACCCAGGGCCAATAATCTTTAATTCTGACCCATGATAAAAGGAACAAACTCACAGGCAGAAGCAGTTCAACATCAAACCATAAATAATCAACTCTTTTCAAGTCTGTCGGTGCCAATAATAAACACCAAGTAAGAAAAGTGATCGCAAGAGCACAGCAACAGGAAATGTTATGAAATGTACACACCAAGTTCAATCCCATTTTACAAACAATCCTATTGGCAGAACATCCGCAATTTTGCATTATAGCAGAGGTTGACAATACCGCTTAAGTTGTAAATTACTTTATTTTCACACGACCTGTTTCGGACTGTTATAATCCAATCCACAGGTGTCATACTGGAAATAGTAAAAGACAAGAGATAATTTTCGCACTCCGCAACACACATGAAAACAAAAAACAATTTTTTTTCTAAAAAGTTTGAAAAACTTTTAAAAAACATTTCGAAATTGCCGGTCGGGATAGGTGCTATGAAACCTATGTCAGTGCGCAAATGGCACCAAACAGTACTACGGGCGACTGCATGGGTAGGGAATATATACAAATGATATGACGACACAGGCTATGCTGTGGTCCCCGAGCGCCGAGTGTACCAGGCGTGGAGTACTGGCTATGAGCGCAGAACAGGGAGTAGCGGATGCGAACGAGGAGGCAAATTGGTAAATCAGAGTGGCAAAAGTGCTGCCATCTATTGACGGAAATGTTTTTAAAAGTTTTTAAAACTTTTTAGAAAAAAATTTGTTTTTTGTTTTTATGTATGTTGCGGCGTGTGAAAATTATCTCCCGTCTTTTGCTATTTCCAGTACGACACCTGAGGATGGGCTTATAACAGACCGAAACCGGTCGTGTGAAAATAAAGTAATTTAGAGCTGAAGCGGTATTTTCAACCACTGCTCAGTTCTTTTTGTTGAACAAGGAATGTTCCAAGAGGTAACTGGCACACCAATCATCCTTTGGTGACGTCCCACGACTTGACGATTCCTTCCCGCAACGCACGGTCACACACTTCGCCTGCTGTCTGCACACTTGTGTAGGCACTGCCGGCGTCGTGCGATTGGACACACGCTTCTCTGGAACCGCCCACTCAGTTTGTCTGCTCGCAATGGACTCCGCGCTCCTGTTGCCAGGTCCTTCTGGACCGCCAGACAACCCTGTACACCTGTAAAAGGCTCGGAAATGACCGCGCTCCCCTTACTGGGCGCCACGCTTGAAGCTATAGCTGGGCAACAACCAAAGAGAGTAATTACGCACAGTATCTAGTAGTATATTGCCACACAGTTGTTTAAAAGACAACAAATCCTCACCAAGGTTAACGTCTTTTACGTTTTAACACATGGAGCTTTAAAATGAAGTAAATGTAAATTCCTTTTACCTTTTACTAGAAGGATTAAAATTGCTTGGGAAAGTATTGGTAAACCGAAATGATTATCCATATTGAGGCTAAGACCAAAGTGACGGTTTTTACTCAATGTCAGGCAGCAAACAACTTCAGAAATCAAGTTAAATCTTTAAAAGGAAGACTCAGTGAAAGAACAAAGAGTTCCCCGGAATCACAACAGTACGTTAACCACACGTAACAAAAGGTGCTTACCGTTTTTCTTGGATCGCCAGTCCTTGGTTGTATAGTAAATGCTGACATCTTAGCATCCACTAACCAAAGCAGTAGGCATAAAGAAATCTGCCGACTCTGGAGACGCAAACCTGTGACTGCAAAGACAGAGGGAAGCACTAATGGTAGGTACAATTTCCACAGGCATACATAACACGACGACCTGTACCTCACTCCTCGATGAGCGACCCTACGTACTATGCAGAGCAAGCAAACGTAGAGAGCTAAGCTGGAGTGCACATGCTATTAAATCAGCTAACATAGGGCAAAGCTGCCTCTCACGGGACACCGGCGAACCAGTTGCGAGGTATTTAAATGCAGAGGTTTAATGAACGGCAGTTACCTACTGTGGTTCACGCACGTCTCAGCTGTATTCACAATCGTGGGGATAAGTGCATTCCCGATTATGGTGAATGAGCACTTCGATTTCATATTGTGTAAATAACGCGTTGATGAGAGAGCTTTTGCTGCTATAGTATTCAAATCTACAGCATGATACATGAACCTCTCATGTTTCCGGAGGAATGCTTTTAAAATGGTGTTTATACATGAAATGCATTTTCTTGTAAGCTATGTTTAAGCATCGATCTCTGTAGCCGAGTCTGTAATGCACGCCCAAGCAGCGGTGCTAGATTCAGAAGTAAGCCAGCTGGAATCCTGGCAGTAGAAAATTTTCGCTGTCATTATTTGGCCAGCAAGTGGGGGAGGGGCGGTGGCGATAAGTTCCAGAAAACAAGTCCTCTCGCTAATGTCTTTCAATAAATTTCAATTCTCTCCGGAGTGTCTCATGAAATAGAGGCATTTGACCCCGTCGATGGTGACTCGACAGTCGGATGGAGATTCTGAGCTCGCGATGCCTTCATGCAAATCGAGAGGAGCGCCTATGTGCACGCAATGTGTTTCACCCTCTCCCTTCCCTTCATACATAACACAAGCCCGACACTACACTGAAGCGACTGTAGCGGCCGCGCGGCTCCAGACTGTAGCGTCTAGAACCGCTCGGCCACCCCGGCCGGCTGGACGTGTCAAGTCGAAATTTGTTACACACTGAGTTCTATGGTCCATTGGCGGTTGAACACATTAAAGCTTCTAAGTCAATGGAGTCAAACCATAAGGCCATTTTAGTCACATAGGTTACACAAGCGGTCTAACGCACAGCTTTCCGGAGTGCGAAGGAGCGCCTGGTCCCCGGCACGAATACGCCCGGCGGACTTGTGTCGAGGTCCGGTGAGCCGGCCAGTCTGTGGATGGGTTTTAGGCGGTTTCCCATCTGCTTCGGCGAATGCGGGCTGGTTCCGCCTATTCCTCCTCAGCTACACTATGTCGGCGATTGCTGTACAAACAAGTTCTCCACGTACACGTACACCACCATTACTCTACCACGCAAACATAAGGGCTACACTCGTCTGGTGTGAGACGTTCCATTTGGAGATCCACCGGGGGTCGAACCCCACAATAACCCTGGGTTCGGTGTGGGGCGGCGGAGGGATGAAGTGGACTGCGGTAATCGTCGTGGAGTTGTGGATTACTGTGGCAGCGGCGGGGACAGAGCCTCTCCGTCTTTTCTAGGTCCCTGGTTAACATACAATGCACTACAACATGTCACATATTTTGATACTCGTAAACTCACTCATCAAAGTCTATAGGTTACTTTCCACGAGACTACAATCATGAAATCTGGCGAGATGCCACGACTCACAGTACAATTAAAGGAAAAATACCCGAAAATTGTTAATTACTATACAAAGGGTGATTTTTTTCCACCGTGTATAAATTCTAGTGACTGATCGATTAGAGGATATGGAACAAAAACGGACTGATGAACTTATGTCCTGAAATACATGGTTTCCAGGCTAGAGATAATTTATTCAATCATACTTTCTTACAGAGAATGCGGTCTAATACGCACTGTACCATGCAGCCACAGCTACAGTATGCGTGATTTCCTCCTAAAGCATGGTCCTTTTCCTCATACGTCATGCCTTAGCACCCTCTGCAGCGATAGTAATGGTAATATTGTGTCCGTTCCGCTACTAATGCTGACTCAACTTGTAGTGCATTTGATACATAGTTGTACACAATGGTTCCGTATTCGAATAGAGAGGTTGCCTACATGGTGTATACTTACGGAAAGGCAAATGGCAACTGGCAGCGGGCAGTGAGGTTGCATCAGGAGATGTATCCTCGCTGACAACAACCACAGCATTCGATATTCGCAATAGTGTTCCGTCATTTGTCTGAGACAGAGTCGTTTCAGGGAGCAGAAGTTCATGAAGGACGTACCCGAAGTGTTCGGACACCAGACCTGGAGAAAAATGTGATTAACATTGTGGAAGGTGACTGCCGTGTCAATACCGGCCATTGGCTTGCCAGTCTAGGAAAAGCCAGACTACAGTGTGGATCATTCTTCATCATAATTGTTACTATCCCTATCACTTATAGCGTCTGCAGGGCTTACTAGCGACAGATTTTTCACATAGGGAGCAGTTTTGTTACTGGTTTCTTCACCAGACAATCACGATTCCTGGATTTATGTCATCCATCCTATTCACACATGAGGCCACCTCTACGTGGAATGGTATCTTCAACTTTCATTACAGACATCTGTGGGATAATATGCAGGACCCGCATGGTGTGGTGACAGTGAATCATCAGCATCGGTGTAGCGTGAATGTGCGGGTCGGGATAATTGGCGACCGTATTTTGGGACCAGTCTTCCTTCCACGACAAAAACTATCGGCGATTCTTCCCTCCTGGAAGAAATGTCGTTGACGAATCGAGTGCTACATAGCAGAGCTCCAGCCCACTTCGCCGTTGGCGACTGGTTGCTTCTCAGCCATGTCTTCCCTGGTTGATGGACCAGACAAGGGGATCCAGTTGCATGGCCTACTCGTTCACCGCATCTCAACCAGGTTATGGGGCCATCACAGAAGTTGAGAGAGGACAAGTTGCTCTCTCACCTATTTTTCATATATGGAAAATAATTAAGGATTTTGTTACAAACTGATGCACCTTGAGCGAGACTCTAGAAAGTTAACGGCCTGAACAGACGTTGATGGAGCATTGTAGGGCGCTAAAAGCATGAGTTATTTTTATGGTTCTTATCTTGTAGATACGGCATGTTTGGAGCTGGAAGCAATTGGTGGCCCATCCCTCACTAAATCTTATCAGACAGGTCCACAGTCATACAGGGCAGGCAGAGCCCTCATCAAGACAGGTCTCCAGCTGATCAATGCCGCGATACCTGCAATCGCGCCAGCCGAAGGCTGGGCAGGGGGCGACGGACTGAAGGGACGCGTCTACACAGTGGAGTTGTAGACAGGGTATTGTGTGCAGAGCCATTCGTAATAAAAATTCATAGTTTTTCGTGTTCGCTGATACTGCAAATAGGCCTGTGATCCACTTCCATCAGCCGCCTCGGTTGTGTAAGAAACTCCAGCTTGTGAGAAACGTTTAGAGATAGAATCTTTATTACACCTCACAGCTAGGAATAAAAACCTCCAAGGCACAGGCGATTTAGATAAAGATCTTTACGATCGTATCTGTTTACTTGGTGGCATAGGAAGTGACACGACTTCAGAGAAAAGCATCTTCCCCCTCCATGAAGACTTAAAAAAGCCAGTAATAGGCGGTTTCTTTTCTTTCAGAGATGCAGGTTTCTTAACTCTTGCCCTGATTCGACATGAGTTTGTGCTGTCGTGTGGGAGGGGACATTTAGCGCCTCTAGAGCCCTGTGATTGGCTCAAGACGGCGTAAAGACGGTGTCGTTCGTGCACTTTGTGGGAAAACGGATTTTTTTTTTATCTGGAAAGGTGTGAAGCGCGTGCTGGAGTTTGGTCTGGTAACAGACCTCTGGTCGATGCTCTGGCACGTGTGGTTGGTGCTTGGGACCTGTCCTGAGAATGACTGCACTTGCGAGTAGTTTAGACTGGGAAGCGTGTGGTGAAGTTGTTATTGTACCGACAGTGTGACTTCAGATGTCTCGGACTACTCGTTTGCCGAGGGCACACTTATTCGTTTTTGGTTTACCAGTCTTGACGTTTTGGTATCCTTGTGCGCTCTGTCATATAAGTGAGCTCTGGTGCCATGCGCCGCGGAATTTGAATCCGCGCCAGACGGCATGGAGGTCGAACACCCCTAGAGGTCTCTGCACCATAGCGCCGTAAGCTATGGCGGCACGCCTCCTGGCCCACGTTTAGTGTGAGGGCGCCACAGTGGAACACGTGGTCCTAGCAGCCAATAGCGGCGCCCCTGATCACGTATTTAAGCTCCTGCCTCTCGCTCAGCCAGCCTACCCTTCCTACCAACTCTAACCCCCTCTTCCTGCCTCCTCCTCAGGGCTCCCTCTCCTCCCCCTCCCTTCTTCTGAGCAGCTTTCCCCTCCTACTCCCCCTCCATCTCTTGTGGCTCCTTTCAGTGTCTCTGCACTCCCTCCTGCCCTGTCTTCCCTTTTCCTCTCCCGCCCCACGTGTCTCCTGCCTCTTTGTGAACCCACAGTTGCCCCTCCACTCTTCATCCCGCCGCTTCCCCAGCTGCCCCATGCTCTCCCCTCCTTTTACATCCTCTCTGACCTTTCCCTCGGCAGGCCCCACCTGGTAGTTTTATTCTTCGTCGTGTGTGCTCCAGGTGGGTTTTATGTGTGTTGTTTCGGAGTATTTTTAATACTATAGCCAACTTTTAACCTGTGCATGCGCATTCAGTGTCTTCTCTGTGTTTTAAGAATCGCCAACTGTGTTTTTTAACTTTCTGGTGACTTTTTTAACTGTCCCTCATGAACGTCTACACGTCAGTGTACTTTTACCTCCATTTTCTCCCCTTAGTCTGTTTTATGTTCCCCTTTTTTATCTCCTTATGTATGTATCATTTTATTCTTCTTTTAGTTGTCGTGTCACTCAGCTGAAGAGTGGCGGATTGTGCTGCTGACAGCCCTCCCCTGCCCCTTTGGGGAATGATATCACAATAAAGAAAAAAAAAAGCTGAGCCAGCCAGTCTAATATTGCGTGCGTCTCTGGACATATCACCTTGCCTTAGTGTCCTTACTTTCTAGTTTTGTGTATGAGTGACCGTGGTTTTCTTGTGGTTCTGTTGTTTCAATCTTGTTGTTGTTTGTTTGGTCCTTCGTTGGTCGTGTCCGTCCCCTCCCGTTCGTGTTGTCGTTCGTGGGCCGCTCCGTGTGTCCTGCCGCGCTTTCCGTCAAGTCAAACCCGCGACCGTTCCGGTCGTAGATACAACATGAGCCAAATTGGTCCTTGGTACGACCAGGGAAAGGGTGTGTCACACACTGAAACCCACCGTGATTTCAGGACTCTGGTAGAGAGTAAATTGGGATCCGTTTCCCTGATCGCTAGTCCGATCGATCGATTCACATCTCACCGCCACACCCATCTCACCAGCTGCAAGATACATCGCCACGCGAAGCACACAGGGTAACGTACTGCTCCTCCGGAATTTTCATGGCGTACAGATCTGAACTGTCACTTGCTGTCAGCTGCATCTATGTAGAGGAACCACCGTAGATTTTATCAATCAAAGTCTGCTCAACGTCAGATCAATTCAGATAGCGCTATCCACATTTTTAGGTCCAGAATACTTGACTCACTTCTGCCACCCTGGATCCTTGTCCATTTTACTCTCAAACCAACTGTTAGTTGTTTACAGTATTCAATCAACAAACTTTTTAGCATAATTTATGTCTGTCTTTGTTTTGGGAAAATAAATGTTGTTAGTAAACTAAATTTTTCATACATTCTCAATAATTTTACAACAGCCCCACAGGGCTGACCTTTCTGAGTTCCGTGTTTGCAGAGCGCATTCCAGATGTAGAGACCCTGGAGCAGTGTATTCATGCTGCCTTCGACACTGTTTGGATCCAGCCTCGCCGATGTGAATATGTGAGACAGAACATGTTACGGCGGGTACACGCATGCTTTGAGGCCCATGCAAAACTATTTTCAGCACATACTGTAACTGTGGCTGCATAGTACAGCCTGTATTAGACCACTGTCTCTCCAACAATATATGACTGAATAAATGGTCTCTGGCACGGAAGCCATGTATTTCCGCACAGGAGTGCATTATACCTTTTTGTTTTTTATCCTCTCATCGATCAGTCCCTAGAGTTTGTACACGGTAAAAAATATCACCCAGTACATCACACGAAAAAAATATCTTTCGTCTTTGTTATCTGAGGTCACACTGGATATTAAAACGGACTCTAGTTCTGCATTCAGGCTCCTTAGATAGGAATGGTAAAAGAAAAATATTACCGTTTTGACCCAGTCATCCTCTATGGAGAACTACTGATTACTGTAATACTATTCGCTTGCTCTTGAATACCTTATGTCACTTAAATATTAATCAAATTAAAGCATTGTCGAAAATCGAGGAATCTCTGGATCCAGTATCTTACCAGTATCAATGTAGACAACAGGGAAAAATGGTAGAGATTCTCGAGTCCTGGAATGGACGAACTGTCTATATACATATAAGAGGCATTCAAATGAAACTCAATTAGTGTAAAGTAAGGATAACGATTTTAGTAACTCAAAAATGTAGTTATAGACAGTACACATACTCAAAAATAGTGGCCAAAACTTTGGGCACATTTATCCCACTGCGAGATTAGCCAGTCGATTCCATCTTTGAAGAAGCTAGTAGGCTGCTGTCGGATCCAGGAATGGACCCAGTCACACACTTCGTCGTCCGTTGCGAATCGATGTCCGCGAATAGCTTGTTTTAGAGGTCCAAACACATGAAAGTCCCACGGTGAAAGGTCGGAACTGTACGGTGGATCTTCCACCGAAACTGCTGCAATGTCGTCTTCACGGCATTGGCCGTATGTGGGCTGGCATTATCATGCAGGAGGATAACACCACTGGACATCATGGCTCGGCGTTTCGACTTGATGGGTCGTCTAAGGGTCTGTAAGGTGGCATGATAACGCTGGGCACTGATGGTGGTTCCCCGTTCCAGGAACTCGACAAACAGTGGGACCTTGTCGTCAGAAAAGAAGGACATCATGACCTTACGATAACTGGTGTGCACGGCCTTTGATTTCTTTGGAGATGAAGAAGTCGTATGTTTCCACTGCTTGTTCTGACGCTTGCTTTCTGGTTCAAAATGGTGACACCATGTTTCGTCACCTGTGACAATACGCGACAGAAAGCCGTATTCCTCCTCATAATAACATTGCAGATGACTCAAAGACAGCGCCATTCAAGTATTGCGCCGTTCGGCGGTCAGCTGGTGGGGAACCCACTGCACACAGAGTTTTCGAAAGTTCAAGTATTGATGCATTATGGTGTGGGCGGTGCCCATGCAAATACCCAGTAACCGATGGATATCGTCCACGGTGAGTCTGCGATTGTTCAAGGCTAAAGCATTCACTTCCCCACCAATGTGTGATGACACGATGAGCCTGTCCAGGACGAATATCGGCTTCCAGTGACTCGCGCCCCTCAAGGAATCGTTAGCGCCATTCCACAACACTTGAACGACTCAGACTGTACTCACCGTACAAAGCCTTCATCCGTCGATACATTTCACGGCCTCCAACTCCCTCCCCCGCCAAAAATCGTCGTTCCTGCTTACTCGCCTGCATGTTCGGTAGTGCCGGGCGCTGTGACCGAGCGGTTCTAGACGCTTCAGTCCAGAACCTCGCTGCCGCTACGATCGCAGATTCGAATCCTGCCTCGGGCATGACTGTATGTGATGTCCGTAAGTTAGTTTAAGTATTTGTAAATCTAGAGGACTGATGACCTCAGATGTTAAGTCCCATAGTGCTTAGAGTCATTTGAACCACTTTTTTGTTCGGTAGTGGACGATAACTTGTGTGACCACCTTCTCTTTGGCGCGAATCCACACTGGCGCACGCGTCAGTCTCTCCAACAATAGATGGCGCCACCATACTCGCAGTTACGTGGTGCCACAAAGGTAGACACACTGACAATGTTTCGTGTGAATGAACCTTGTAATTAACTTTGCACAGAAAGCCCAGTCCACGAGCGCTACTCTCGCATCTGACCTTCTTATTTATTTTATTTTTAGTCTGAGAGGATGAATACGAAGAATTTTAGCGCTGGTTTACAGCTGTCGGCTGCTTCGTACGAACCGCGCCAGATGCGATACAACTGCCCGAGTCTTCCACCTGCAGAGCGCGGTCAACATGCCAGGTCAGCGCCTAGGGATCGATGCAGCGTCGCTGACTTATGGCCCTGCCAGTGCTTCTCGTAATCCGCCCTCCGACAGCCATCAGTTGCCCGGCAGCTCGCCGCTTGTACCAATTAACTAGAAAAACTACCCGCGGCACGCAAGACCGCGTTTATCCCGCATATCCACTCTCTGCCGGCTGTCGACGGCCGTAAGCCCTGTCCATTACTATGTCTCCTTTTTCGTTTTCGTCACGTGCTCTCTTCGTCGCCTAGTAAACGACCACCATTTGTACTGTGCACACAGACACCCGGGCAGAGGAAGCTGTTTCGCTAGGTATGAGCAAGAAGACAGGGTGCATACCGAGGGTGGGCGGACGAGTGGGAAGATTGCAAAACGTGTATGGCGGGGCCCGCGGAGAACAAAGGCGAGAGGCGTTATCTCGGCGCCGTATTCGCGGCCTGTGTTTCCTTCCGCGAGATGACGCGCGGCTGTGTGGCTGAACAGGGCCCGGTTGGAGGGGACGCGGACCAGCGGACGAGATAGCGACCACCGCCGGCCGCCTGCGGATTTACAGTACGCTCGTAAAATCCTGTGGGGCCTCGTAAACTGTACCTACAAATCGTCTTCGCAGATTAAAAGGAAAAAAAAACAGCGCGCGGAGAAAGGAGGTAGAATAAAAAAGGAGGAACAAAGGCCGGCTTTTACTTAGCTGGGCGTGCGCTCGCGGAGATACGGAGGGCTTTAAAAATGGCGTTTATTAAGACATAAAATTAAATTTAGCCTCTAAGATTTCCCACTTTACGAATGTAAACTCGTACTGCAGTTGCCTCTGGAATATATTAGTTGTCAAGGACGAAGTCTCTGGAAATGTCCCAACTCCATATATCTAACTCACACCGCGCTTCGCGCCAAAATGCTTCTGGTCTCCCACAGAACAGGAAGTGTACATTCTTCCTCAGAAGACAAGAAAACCGGGAAAGTGCGAATAGGATTCGCCCTCTATTGGTTCCGTACGAACTTAATTATTTGTGTATATGATAATAATATTAATTTCGTGTTCCTCAGTGGCATACTGCTAGTCCTTCTATCGAAACCCACGTCGGCTACTAAGGTACCCCAGTGATCCAACTGAGGAAAGGGCTCCTACAGCTTAACGTGGATTCCGAACCATGAGCTGTATCTTACGACTCCTCACACCGTTGAGAGGTGGAGGTTAGGTCAAAGAAAAAGACTGAAAAATCCGTAGTCAGACGAAGACCCGATCCCAAAACCTCTCGATTTGCAGGCACACACTTTACCGTTTAAACCACCACGCCCGACATGAGTGTACAAAGTTCATCTACAGATTTCGATAACTGAGTTTGCGAGTATCGAAATATGTGACATATGTGTCCATATATATTTATCGCATTCACTTAGAACACGAATGGGCAACCCGCGGCCCGTAGGTCAGAGTAAGCCAGCGATTAGTGTCGATCGGGCCCATGGTATAATTCGTGAGGGAGAGAGCGAGGCGCTGCAGAATTTTGCAACAGAGGTTTTCGAGACAGCTATCCTAAAATGTCGCAAGTGCAGCAGCAATATTTATGAATCATAATAAAGGTAAACATATGAAAATGGGGTGAACACGAAATTAATGTAATGAAAAACGCATGCTTTGTGGCATGATTTGTTGGCATGGAGAGTGCGTAAAGGGGTCGGTCCGTTATGCCACGGACGTTAACGTCACAGAAGCTCTAGTTTTGACTTCAGGCGCTAGGAGCGCTGCCGTCCCACCACGTGACGGGGAGCCAGCAAAATAAAGTATGTAAACCAGGTCCGGCGTTCACCATAGGTCGCTCATGCGTGGCAGAAGCTCAGAATTTTTAAATCACCAACAGAACTTGATACCTACACAGTTTCCTGAGAACAAGGGGTATATCAGGCGGACTGACAGACAATAGACAGCAAAAAGTATTCTGTGCGGTGTATTTACAATTAGGATTAATAATTGATATTCTTCTGGGTGCTGTACTGCGACATTGTTTAAAATAGTTTAATAATAACCTATAAAACTGATATTTCGACAGTATTACAAAGACCTTCGTCAGAATACAACTGGTTTGTGAGGAGGAGAGGTGCCTTTATTTATTGCATACCTCGCTGTCAGTATATCTTATTTGCTAAACTTTATTTGCCCTACAATATAACAGGCTAGTCACGACGACAGGGGACAGAATAAGGAAACAGCTGTTCCTGGATTATTTGACTCGACAATGATTGGCGATAGTCAGCGAATCAACGCTTGAATTCTGGTGGCAGTGTTTTCTTCCTGGTGTATACGGAAATGCACTGACAGCCCCTCCGTAGCACTTTCTCGAGCTTTCACGTCCGTACCCGATGAGGCTTCTTCCCCATGATCGCTCGCGGCCCGTCGAACTTGCATAGCTGGCAGCCAGGACGCCATAAGTTTGTACAAAATGGTTCAAATGGCTCTAAGCACTATGGGACTTAACATCTGCGGTCATCAGTCCCCTAGACTTAGAACTACATAAACCTAACTAACCTAAGAACATCACACACATCCACGCCCGAGGCAAGATTCGAACCTGCGACCGCAACAGCAGCGCGGTTCCGAACTCAAGCGCCTAGAATCGCTCAACGGAAGTTTGGAGTCATCCTCCCTACTTGATGTTGTTAAACGGCTTAATAATTTCTATCGCCTCTCCTATTTTGCATTGGCTCGTCCACGACTGTTTCGCAAGCATGCAGGCTGTCCAGAGTCACGGTTATGCTCCACTATCGCCGATTTAGTATGCTGTGACAATTGCGCATAGCATTCGTGTTCTGTTAATCGTTTGCTGACTGGCCTCCCTCACTCAGCTGTGTAGGCAACTCCGTACTCACAAATGTAGCTCTTACACTCCTGCAGTATTTAGGTTGTTCACTGCATCCTTGGTGGAACCCAGCAAAAGTCGTGCATCCGGTAGCTGCTACGGAAAACAAGTTTGAAACAACGTTCGCGGAGGATTCTGCCTAGCAATTCTCTGGAGCCCTTCAGATAATGTAAGTGCACTAGCGAAAGCTTTTCTTCCTTGCCTTCTTCTCTTGTTATATTGTCGTTACAGAGCGAGGTGGCGCAGTAGTTAGCACACTGGACCCGCATTTGAGAGGACGCCTATTCGAACCCGCTTCCTACCATCCTGATTTCGGTTTTCCGTGATTTCCCTACATCACTTCAGAGACGGTTCCTTCGAAAGGGCACGACCGACTTCCTTCCCCACCCTTTCCTAATCCGATGGGACCGATGACCTCGAAGATTGTTCCCCCCTCCCATATCAATCAACCAACCTTATTCTGGTTGGTCTTTATTATCTTCCTTACAATGTTGCTATGATAACCGTTGAAATTTATTTGCTCTGACTTGATCGTTCGTTCAAGAGCATAAAAATGTTTGCCTGCTTCTTACTTAAAATTGGAAGTACCGTCCTCTGTTGTAAAAAGGTTGAACTGAAATTACTATTGCGAACATCGAGTCCAAGTGTACACATTTACATAAAGACAAAGTTAACTCGCGTTCACTGTGCAGGAAATTAAATTACATAAAAACCACTACCGAAATCAAACTGTACACTGTCAAAAAAAATTGAAACACTGAAATTATGTAGCAACACCACGAAACATGCACTGTTCACTGGCCAGCCAAAAATCTTAGTTATAAAGAGTATTCTTAGAATCTGCGCAATGGAAATGTGAGATGAGAGACGAAATAACGAACAAAATACGAAAAGAATCTCACCTGAAAAATTACGGCATAATCAGCGGCAACCGCACAGCATGAAGAAATAGCGGCAGATAAGACATGCTGAAGCAAAACTACAGAGAAGACTGGAGTGATTTTCTCATGCTAAAGAAAAACTTATCACCTAAAATGAAAATACTAATCTGTTCATTACGATGACAATGCTGTGTTTTAAACTCTTATTTCACAAGTACGAAAAAGTCATAGAAAGCCAAGAACTTTACTTTCTTTAGAAAAGACTTACAAGGTAATGCTGGTTCGCTCTCGTAACAATGAATTTCCACTCATTCTGAAACTATCCCCAAATAAATGTCCAATCCACCTTATTATGTCCACCTTTCACGGTTGGACCGAAACGTATGGTGTGCCTGCCTCAATTCTTCTTTGACGTTGTTAGGGTAATTTATCCGGTAGTCATGGGTAGTCAACGTATCCAGAGCACACTTTGTGTTCCAGTGTACCATCGGCAGTCATGTACACCTCCAAGTCCAAAATTGGTAACGCGCCGTTGTTTTGGTTCCGTATTTGAACAGTATAATCTTGTAGAGGCTTTTTAAACGCTGAAGGTAGTTTCCCAACACGCATCTCCGTGTGGCAGATAACGAATATGTCATCTTCAAAACATAACCAATATTATTTATTTAGCGTGTGGCTCATAACATCACAGTAAAAATTACAGAAACAGCACGATTTAAAAAAAATGACATATGTATAAACAGAACAATAAATAACAGTTTGTATATAAGGACACCGTGAATTGTAAATTTACATTCACAGAAGAGCAATCACAAACGAACGTCCAGCTTAGATAATATATAGACGATTGCCTCCTTGGTCGCCATTAGGAAATCCTGTGCGTCACCCTCATATGCCCTTAGTGGGCATTCCTGCACGATGTGTTTGACCGTCTGTCTCTCAGCGCCACAGTCGCAAGCGGCCGAAGGAAGTTTACCCCATCTGTGTAAGGAGTCGGCGCATCTCCCACAGTTGGTTCTGATGCGATTAAGAGTTGACCAAACTTTGCGAGGTCAATCAAATCCTTTTGGTTTACTAAAGATGCATGGCATACTGTGGCAGTTTACTGCTGTTCTACTCTCCCATTCCTCTTTCCATCGGTCATTTATTTTAAAGTTGGTTTGGTGCAGCGCCTGTGCGGTCTTTAGTGGAGGATGCCTAGACCGGAGTCGGTTTCCTTGGATGTCGTGAGTATCTTCATGCATTTGTAATTGAGGGTTGGTCATGATTTTTTGAAATTCTCTAACCAGAGCGTGTTCTCGGCGCAGGTTAGGAGGGGCTATGTTACAGAGAACGGGCAGCCACACTGTAGGAGTTGGCCTGATTGTGCCTGATATAATACGCATTGCTGCATTAAGTTGGCTATCTACCATGTGTGTGTGTTTGTTGTTGAGCCACACTGGGGCACAGTATTCTGCCACTGGATACACCAAGCCAAGTGCGGATGTTCTTAAGGTTGATGCTGTGGAGCCCCAAGTGGTGCCACAGAGCTTCTGCAACATGTTGTTGCGTGTTCGTGACCAATAATAGAGACGTAACGGTGCAGAAGCTAGGGTGGTTTGCTGAAAAGCTTCCATGAAGATGTACGCAGTCACTGGGAAAGAGCGGAGCCCATTTCCATTCCATTAAATTTTTCGTAATATTTTCCCCACTAGGTGAAGTACGTTGACGACAGGTATAACCGCATCAAATCGCAAATATCAGATGGGATCTGCTCCTGTAGGATGTGAGCGGTCTCCTTTATGGAAGTACTGGTAAAGACAGAATTGATATAGGAGATAACCATAATGTCAGTTGCCTGCATCCGCTGTTCCTTTACCAGTGGCACAAAGTAGGAAGACTCCTTCACTTAAAAGTGTTTGCCCCACGAGACGACTGAATATGGATGCTAGATGTTTCGCTGCGTAATAGGTAGGCCAGTCGATTCCGTTCACTATAGGTTTCAGTGGCTAACCCTTCTAATGGAACTTAGGAGGTAGGGAAGCTTTGGTGATGAGTCTCTTGGCTGTGTCGGGATCATTTTTCGAGTCATTTAGAAGATCCTTCGTATCCTCTACTATCCTCACTGTCAGATCGCTCCTTAGCTCCCTGCAAATAGGGTTCTTCAGCAGTTGGTCCATTTTCTTCTAATATTCCGTCTCACAGAACCGTTTTTTTTTTGGTCTGCTTGTAGGACCACAGTATCCTTGTTAGTCTTGATTTCTTTCATGGCCTGCATTTTTTCACGTGTAATATTCTTTCTGGGTGTATTAATTCCTTATAATATTCTAACAATTGCCTCTTTTATATTTTCTGTTTCAACACATTATAGTTGTTGGAATGACGGCTCTACGGAGTGGATGATCTCTTCCGTGGAAATCTTCGTAGGCGCTGTTGTAAAGTTTAACCCTTTGAGTTGAACTGACGTCGCTGCGTCACTGAAGGTCTACGTCGAGATGTTTACCACCATACGGACTGTATCCAAACTTTGGTGCATATAAAGTTCGTTTCTTGTAAACTCGCAGATTTCTTTCTTTGTCGACTGCTGATCAAGTCTTTCTCCACACAGGCTTGTTTGTGCGTTTTCTGTCGATGTTACACCTGTTATTGGCTAATAACTTTAATGAGAACCATGAATGCTTGCTGTACAATTGCCTGTTGTTGCAACCTATAAAGCTCCCAAGTTGTTGTATCCTTCCCCTTAGTAAAGCATGCCTGGCTCGATAGTAAATGGTTCTTCCTTTCCTGGTCAATTTGGACTTTATACTAATGAATTTCGGGATGAGATGGTGATCTCGACACCTTTTGAGGAACGCCAGCCATTTGCCGATTTATCTTCCTCTTCCTCAGCAATTTCAGCTTTCGTATGTGATAATAGATTTCCTGCTCACAGAGGTTACTGACTTAATTACGTAGGCTTCCTGCACCGGTGTCTTGCGTCCTTGTATACAACATAGTAACTATAAACTATAAAACCGACGTTTCGACACTAGTACAACGGCCTACCTCAGGGAAAGACTGGTTTTGGAGAAGGAGAGGAGCCTCAATTTATTGCAGACGATCGGTGTCAATACGTTATATTTGTGAAACATTAAAGGCCATAGAATATAGCAGTCTAGTGATGACGAAAGTGACATGGCCGGAAACAAGCTGTTGGTGGACTATCCGGCTTGTCAATGACTAGCGACAGTCCAATGGGCTGCGAGCAGTCGCTGGGGAGAGGCCTTACCAGCACGGACGCGACAGGCTAAAGACAATACTACAGCGGACCTGTCAGTGCTATTTCGCGCAGTTATGGAAGAATAGACTCCCACCAGAGGCAACAGCTGAATGCAGACTGTCCCCGATCGCTGCTAGGCCGATTACTCCCCAATATCTTCATTCCTATTCTCTTCCCGTTCCTCGTGGCTAGTCTGTTATATTCTCGTGTCAATAACGTTGCACTCAACTATCGTATTCGCTCTGATCGTCTGCAACGTATAGAGGCACCTTTGCTCCTCCCCTAACCAGTCATTCTCTCAGGAAGACCGCTGTAATAGGTAGAAACGTCAGTTATATTGCATTTAATTAAAGGATTTTGTACACTGACGCGGTGCGCACCCAGAAGAATTTTAATCACCCTAATACCGGTCGCAGAGACCTACGAATGTATGCCCATTTAGGATTTTTTTCTTTCTTTGTACTGTGGAACCTTGTCTATTATTGAATTTTATGTTTATAGTTCAACGGAAAGTAAATTATGGGTTTTGACGAGTACGTTTCCGAGTGTCAACAAATGTGACCTAAATGGTATGCTGATATTCGTGAGAGAATATGGCACATCCTTGGCCAGCACTACCTTACTTCAGTGGAGCGGTTCGATGCATGGTTTGTGGTATGAACTCTTTTATACAGTACAAGGTACGTAATATTCATATCAAAAGATACGTAATTTTAACTCTAGTGGGTCATAATAACAAAAATGACTGTTTTTGTGGTACGTATAGTGTAATACTCTAGCTTTACAACCTTCATATTCGTCTACAAGAAGCTCTGCTTGGAGCAGTTGAGAAAGCAGCAGTGGCAAGATGACGTAATGTGGTGAGAAGTACCGATGGCAGGTGGTGTTTTCGGTACTGGTATCGTGAGAAAGACCGTCTAAATTGTGGTCCTTCTCTGCGATTGGTTGCTGTGATTGCAAGTTGCTGGCCAAAATGATAATCTTCTGTTATTCATATTAGAAAAACTAAACAATGAATTTACTTGTCTTTCATATAAAAGAATCTCTCAATACCATGCCACCATTCCATTATTTCAAAACTGTTAATAACCAGCAGAATAATAAACAAATTCTAATCGAAAATGCAGCAGAAGTACTTCGAAGGTCTTCGGATCACCCCTAGCTTGGATGGTGCGTGAAATGGTTCGGCTGTTAGACCATAGCTGGTTCGGCTGTCTCGGAAGACAGACATGTGATCTGCCTTCGTCGGTATCGGTTAAGGACTGAATTAGCAAGCACTAGTTATTTGGATATATAATTGAGAACACTCTGATAGTAATTACGCAGAGACGCAGTACATTGTTTTGTTTACTTTCTATAATAGTGTGAAGAAAGGAAATCATTTATGATGGTGTTTAACTGTGCAGTTTCTCACACTCTGCTGATAAAAAGCGAGTAGTATTCCTTATAATCTAACGACCTTGCCGCAATGGTAACACCGGTTCCCGTCAGATCGCCGAAGTTAAGCGTTGTCGGGCTGCGCTAGCACTTGGATGGGTGACCATCCAGTCTGCCGAGCGCTGTTGGTAAACGGGGCGCACTCAGCCCTTGTGAGGAGCTACTAGATTTAGATGTAGCGGCTCCGGGCTCGTAAATTGACATACGTCCAGGAGAGCGATGTGCTGACCACATGCCCCTCCATATCTGCATCCAGTCACGCCTGTGGGCTGAAGATGACACGGCGGCCGGTCGGTACCGTTGGGCCTTCCAAGGTCTGTTCCCACTGAGTTAAGTATTCCGTACAAACAAGCTAACCTACGTGCTGTTTTCTGCGCAGGGAACAACTATAGAATACTGCAGGTTGGTGAACATTAATTAGAAGTTACGCATTCCACTCAGGGCGGTGGAAGCAAATAGGCACCTCGCATGTCATGCCATCTTAGTACAAACGAGATCAGTGACGCGTCATCTGTGGCAATAGAAAGGAAGTATGAAGGAGAGAAATTTCCAAGGGAAGGGGTTTACAATACACTCGTATATATCTCCCTCTCTCTCCCCCTCTCTTCTTTCAACTTGCCGTAATAATTTTACGTCAGAAGTAATGTGTACTGTGCATTTTTGCTTCCTTCTGTTACATGGGTTCGAGAACGCTGGAGAAACAGCGGTGGGCGCTTTGCAACAAGATATGGTGTCGCTGAAAGCTGGTCACCATAAGCGCGAATCCTATGACCGTGCCAAGCTGAAAGACATCATCTTTAGGACAGTGGTCTTCAATCATTATTAAAAAAAACTTTTGCATAAATAAAACTAGATGAACACCTGTGTATGAGTTTAAGTCATGTTGTCATGGTTGTCTTCACAGCATTAAGTCGCTAACATACGTCTGAGCAAGCAGAGTTTCTACAGTTACGTTGACGACTGAAATGTACTATGAAGAAGAAGTGAAAATTGAAAAGGAGATATTATTAATTTAAATTTGAAGTCCCTGTTGAGAAATTATTTGTTGCAAGAAAGTTTGTCTTAGATGCCCATCGTATTAAATCTTACCCAGATCGTGTTACTGACAGAAGCCGCATCATTATTTGAGTGAGGCTGAGATAAAGAGAAGTGGACATTTCGGAACTGATGATATTCGGTGAAGTGACACACACGATAAATTATCAAAGACTATTATTATACGCTGTTTAAGTGATTTAGAGCTTTCAAAAGTGAAAAGGTGCCACAGCTGTTCATACTGACGTAACATTAGCTCAAAGATATGAGTTTCGTAGTTGTATTCATCACTGACTAGTAGCATGTGCTAATATCGCTGGTTGTTTTAGCAATGAACAACAACAATATGTTGAGCTGCGAAAAGAACGTAGGTGCTAGAGATTATGTGCAGTTTCATTCTTCACAATCACACAACTAGCCTCCGCTAGTCCTATTAAACAACAACCTGCTATAATAAAGTATTTCTTCGGAAGAGGCGACGGTGATATGGACCAAATTAGTATTGGTGGAACAGTTTTCAATGTTCTCTTAAAGTTTGTGGCTTAGTGGGTTAATTTTACCAGCCAGCGTGAAGACCAGGTAGTTACTAAGACCATTGAAAGAACGAACCGGTCAACATATTAGCATTAGGGTTGCTAATATCATTCTTTGTTAACGTGTTTTTATTAATGAATTACAGGGTCAAGTCCATTGAAAGACACGGTGAAGAAATATTACGTTCTTATCGACCCGCCACAGGTGGCGACCGTGATAGGATCAGGCATATGTGAAAGAGAAATACAATTTTATCCTACGAATTAAACTAAGAACTAGTAAAAGCAAGAGACAAGAGGGCAGAGTAGAAAGAAGAGGCAAAAAAAGACGAAAACGAAAGACGAAGAGTAAGAGAGAAGACGAACACACGAGAAAAGAAAAAGAGGTCCTCTTGCAGGTCGTCGTGGAGGCGACTGGACGGGACGGCGGGGACCAGACGACCACCACTCTACAGCGTCTCGGAGTCGTCTGGAGAGCAGCTGGCAGTAAAGCGCCTCTCACGCGGAGTAAGATTCGCTGCAGTCTTACTTGCCAGCCCATGAGACGGCTGCCTTCAGAGCTCTGACGTCTGCTGACCAGCTGCCCTGCAGGGAGCTGTGCGTGTTTCCCGTGCTGCGTCCGATGCTGTTTTTCTTGTGGGGCCTAGTGGGATTCCTTGAATGCTGCCTGCGCTGGCCAATCAGGAGGTCACGGCCTATAGGGCGGGAACTCCCAGACAACGCCAGTTAATCCTGGAAACCAAACAACGATAGTAAACAAACTATTTGGTAAAAAAAATGATCCTCGCCCAACCATAGCTTCATTCATCAGCTTCATGATGAACTGCCTATCATTTCGTTAATGGTTTTATTTATCGTGATATTTTAGGATTAAGTAAACAACTGCAAGTACGTCGGAAAGTTTGTAGTAAAAAAATAGAGGATGCTATGAATATGCGTTTGGTGCATGTTATCTCATGTGTGGCTGCGTATCAAATGTCGCTAGCATATTGAATTTTTCTTTAATCTTTGAAGGATATTGCTATCTACGACCAACCTCGAGAAATTGAGTCGTATATAAAGCGCTTCGCCCCGAAATTGCCTGCCAGCGAATCAGCCAGAACATAATATTCCCAAATGTCTGCAGATTGGTGTTCGATAGCTTACTGTTTTTGTTTACTTGCAAACAATCAGAAGATCACACAATAACATGAGTCTCTTAGTGAATGGACACATATTCCTAGAAAGGCACTGGTCGCTGTCAGTGATGAAAGTCATATTAAGAGGAAGGAATAGTTAGAGGCTAATTACGCAGAACTCGAACAAAAAAAAAAAAAGAACTGGATACTCACAGTGATGAAATTAATGTTAGGGCGAAGGAACTGCCAGATGCTAATAATGTATAGCTCGAAAATAACATGACCCAAAATTTAAAACGTCCCCTTAGAAAAATTATACACGACTTTGCTTAAACTGACACACAATTTTTTTTTAGCGCAACGCAATCTGACTTTCAGAAATCCCTACAAAGGAATGGCCCTGACTAACATTAACCTATACGTTTCACAAATCACTTACCTCACCAAAAATCTTCGTTACTCGAACTACTGCAATACAGCGAGCCTACTGCAATACAGCGAGCGCCACTACTGCCAGCTAAATAAAAGATTCAAACTACGGAAGGCACTAATTACTGATAGGGATAGTTAGCAAATGAAAGATTTTAATAGAGAACAAACAATGTATTTACCTTAATATCATCAAAAGTCATAATATATGTAATTTCAAAACTCCGCCATTTCCTTCCACACATCCACCACTGCTGGAGGCTCACCTCTAACTGCGCAACGCTACGCGCTGTTCACATCCAACTGCCGCTGCCCAACACTACAGTGGCAGACAACAATGCAAACTAGCCACAGACTGCACACAGCACAGCCAGTGATTTTCATATAGAGCGCTACGTAACGTTGCCAATAAGAAAACATAAACAGCCTACTTACATAAAGAAAACATAAACAGCCTACTTACATAGCCCCCATGCTCCCCACAAAAAATTTTACAAATTGTTTTGGGCAGTGGCCAATAATGATTTGAAAAAATTTTTCATAATTAAAATAACAAAGAAATCAAATGCACACACTTATTAATACAATGTTGGTCAAAAGCTAAAATTTTCTCACAGTCCATAAAGACAGTCCAGATTGTTCATCACAGTAAAATTTCAGTATTTTTTTTTTTTCAAAGTCTGAGCAGTAAAAGACAATTCACACGGAAGTAGTGGATTTCCATGCAGTCTTGAAGAAGTAGTGTTGTCCTTCCAACGGAAAGACAGTGCTGACTCTTGACATGCAGACAGATAATGGGCCACAACAGAGCAAACCCACAGCAGTGTCATTCGACGTTTTGAAGAATATTGGTAACTAGGTCATCACAGAGCAGACCCACTGTAGTCCTGGTAAAGATGGCCAGCAGCCATCTGTTGTGATTGTGCAGTTGCACAATCACCATTGAAGAGTCTTGCAGATAATAGAGCAAGTCCATAACCACCACTTGTGCACTCACAAAGTTTTTGGAATTGTCCTTAGAACCAGCAATGCTGTTATCCAGTCCCTTGCTGAATTATTAACACACGTGCAAACACTAACAGTCCCAACTTCTCACATATTGTGCATTACTATGACCAACAGAAATGTGTGCAGTGAAATGAATGCTTACAAGATACTTAATTTGATGAACTGGTGTCCATTACAATATTATAACATGAGAATACAATTACAAAGGTACAAAATACATCATTAAAGAACATAACAATACAGATAACCTTTTTAGTACAGGATTTACAACAGAATAGAAATAAACATATACATCAAGTTATGGAAGAACTTCGTAGTTTTAAGACTAATTCCAAGCAAGAACTAGATGGGTGTATGAAAGAAGTTGCAGATGAAGTCGAAAACAAAATTACCAAAGCAGTGGATCAAGTAGATGAATCAGTAAGTTAGCTAAGAAATGAGACTGAAACACATTTTCGCGCACTCGGGGACCAATTAAACAACATAAAATTACAACATGATAGTGACAGAATAGATCCAGCAAAAGTAAGAGATGAGACTGACAAACTATCTCTTTCTCCACAGAAAGAGAGAAGATAATAGATATTATTAAGTTATTAGGTGCTAATGTACAGAGATTGTTAAGTGTTCCTTATAATGTGCCACAGTAAAGCGAAACTAGATTCAGGGTTAGCAAACCATGATGATAATGGTAAGGACTCTCCCCGATCAGCTAATAAATGGTGGGAGAAGTTTCGTTCTGCAAGAAAAAGTAGGCTGCCTAAGACATTATCAAAGCTGGAGCCAGAGAAAAAGAGTACGCTGCATAATTTTCCTGGGACAGTTTGAACACGTGGTGCCTAGTTCGAGAAACAGTGAAGGGAAAATCCACTTGTCATTAGCGCACTAAGAAGAGAGGCAGCAAATTAGGGTATACTGCACTGAATTTTGTGACGAGGGAGAACTGTGTAAAGGTTCATATGGCTCTGAGCACTATGGGACTTAACATCTGAGATGATCAGTCCCCTAGAACTTCGAACTACTTAAACCTAACTAACCTACAGACATCACACACATCCATGACTTAGGCAGGATTCGAACGTTCACCGTAGCAGTCGCGCGGTTCCGGACTGAAGCGCCTAGAACAACTCGGCCACCGCGGCCGGAAACTGTGTAACGGATTTAAATAAATATCGGCCTGCAACTGAGCAGTATAAATTGTCGTTAGTGGGGAAGGTGCCTAGCCATTACGAGAGCTGATTAAGTCATTTTAAACAATTTTGGACGAAGCACAAATATTGCACGAACCTTCCAAAAACGCAATTATTGAAAGTATTAGTCAATCGATTATCCATCCTTGTAAGAGAGGAAAGATTCCATCACTCCTCCGCCGCAGTCTGAAGTACCTCTACTCTTCCTGTACTATTAATAATCTGCTGTGATATACTTTCTAACACACACTGAAGAGCCAAAGTAACTGGCATAGGCACGTAGATTCAAATGCAGAGATATGTAAACAGGCAGAATATGGCGCTGCGGTCGGCAACGCCTACATAAGACAACAAGTGTCTGGCGCTGTTGTTAGATCGGTTAATGCTCTTACAATGGCAGGTTATCAAGATTTAAATGAGTTTGAAGGTGGTGTTACAGTCGGCGCACGAGCGATGGCACACAGAATCTCCGAGATAGCAATGAAGTCGGGATTTTCCAGTACAACCATTTCACGAGTGTATCGTGAATTTCAGGAATCCGGTAAGACATTAGATCACCGACGTCGCTGCGGGCGGGAAATGATCCTGCAAGAACGGGACCAACGACGACTGAACAGAATCGTTCAAGGTGACAGAAGTGCAATCCTTCCGCAAATTGTTCCAGATTTCAATGCTGGGCCATCAAAAAGTGTCAGCGTGCGAATCATTCAACGAAACATAATCGATATGGGCTTTCGGAGCCGAAGATCCACTCGTGTACCCTTGATGACTGCACGACACAAAGCTTTGTGCGTCGACTGCGCCCGTCAACAACGACATTGAACTTTTGATTACCGGAAATGTTGTCTGGTCGGACAAGTCTCGTTTCAAATTGTATCTAGCGGATAGACGTGTATGGGTACGGAGGCAACTTTACGAATCCATGGATTCTGGATGTCAGCAGACGACTGTTCAAGCTGATGGGGTGTGAGGCGTTTGAGGTTGGACTGATATGGGGCCCCTGTACGTCTAGATAAGACTGTGACAGGTGACACGTACGCAAGCATCCTATCTGATTACCTGCATCCATTCATGTCCATTATGCATTCCGCCAGACTTGGGCAATTATAGTAGGACAATGTGACACCCCACACGTCCAGAGTTGCTGCGGAGTGACTCCAGGAACACTCTTATGAGTTTAAACACTTCCGATGCCCACCATACTCCCCTGGCATGAACATTATTGAGCATATCTGGGATGCCATGCAACGTGCTGTTCAGAAGAGATCTCCACCCCCTCGTACTCTAATGGGTTTATGGACAGCCCTGAAGGATTCATGGTGTCAGTTCCTTCCAGCATTACTTCAGACATTAGTTGAGACCATGCCACGTCGTGTTGCGACACTTCTGCGTGCTCGAGGGGGCCCTATACAATATTACGCAGTTGTGCCAATTTCTTTGGCTCTTCAGAGTACATAATGTGTTCGACTGAATATTTGTTTTTCTAAAGTTCGTCTTCTGTAAAAGACATTGTATATCTCATTTCCATACTATGCTTTCGAAAAGGTGAAATTTAAGGAATCACATTTAATCCGCAAACACAGAAAGGGAACATCAGCGTGTGCTTATAGCTGCAGCTAGGTTTTTAATCACATTTTTGTGCAGAATTGCAGGATACGTTCTCAAGTTGCAAAGAAACGAATACTATGTCACATTCTCGTTTTTAATTTAATTTAAATTACTTTACTTAGTCATGGTTCTGTAATTCCGTCAATAGAAACTGAACTCTTACAGGATCACTTCGTTTTTTCTGTTTACTCGTCTGTTCATCTGTTTGTCTGTCCGACCCTCAATACACCTTTTCCTCAAGAACACGTATAACCGAAGTTTATGTGACATATTAAGGTAAATGGTCCCTTATGGGTGTAAATAGTTTAAACTACTAAGCCAAAAAGGTAGGGCCACTGCGGCGAGTCGGCGGGTACCTAATTCTTTTCAATCATGTCCGCCAATCAACCTGACCGCGTAACATATTAATAACAATACGTTGCCGACGATTTTCGCAGTCTGATGCTTTATGTTTACCGGTTCGGTCTTTCAGTGCTCTAGTCTTCACACTAGCTAATAAGATTATACTGCTAAGGCCTTAAGTTCACGAGAATGTTCCGAACTATACCACCAGTAAAACTGGGTCGATATCACCATCGCCTCTTCCGAAGAAACACTTTAAGTTAGCAGTTTGCGTTTAATACGACTACGGAGCATTAATTGGATAACCGTGATGAATAAATCTGGTCATAATCACAAACAATTACCTAGCTTTCGCAGCTCAACATATAGCTGCTGGTTGCTAAGACAATCATTGATATTAGCACATGTAACTAATTAGTCAAGAACGTCACTATGAAGCATGAATCTCTGAGCTAACGTCACGTCAATGTCAGAAAATGTGGCACCTTTCCCCTTTTGAAAATTCTAGAGCTGACACGCTTATGTACAAAGTGCGCCAAACACAAGTAACATTGTCTTTTATCATTCCGTTGTTGTTTTACACCTGTGAGCCCGTACATATTCCTTTTTCATTGCTTCGGTTAACACAGTGATAATTTGGTTGTCATACGACCAAACTAGCAGCAGCAATACAAACAGCGAACTAGCTGAGAAAACATTTACGTCCCAGATTTCGAGCTAACAGCACAGTCCCACATTGATATAGTTAACTACGAAATAATTAGTAATTAAATAAGCGATTGGCAGGGACCTAACGCGTCTGGATATTTATTTGCTTGCAGTGGGTCATTACTGTTGGTTAATACTTGTACCCGGCGACAGAGTGATATAGTGATATGAAACTTCCTCGGGGATTAAAACTGTGTGCCGGGACGATACTCGAACACGGGAGTTTTAATCTGCCAGGAAGTTGTATATCAGCGCACACTCTGCTGCAGAGTGAAAATCTCATTATGGATATAGTGATAGTTAATTGTAGTATTATTTAATTGAACAGATTATAGTTCATATAATGCATGTTTATTTTATCGTTGTTGAATAATCTAAATTAAACTGTGATTTTGCTCATACGTATTTACCTTCGTAACATAAAGACATCTACTCTTTACACGTGTACAAATTGCGGCTCGAGTCCACTAGTGTTATGAAAAATAGTGCATCTACTGGAGGGTTAAAGAGCATATAATTGCCATTCACAATTGATCGTAGGTGTTAATACTGCCTCCAACACCCAAAGTCACTTCATCGAAAATAATAAGTCTCGAAGATAGTTCACTTCCCTAATTCTCAGCGTAATTAGACGTTTCTGCTCAATAACATGATTTGGGTAAGAAAAAAATGGTTCAAATGGCTCTGAACACTATGGGAGTTAACTTCTGAGGTCATCAGTCCCCTAGAACTTAGAACTACTTAAACCAAACTAACCTAAGGACATCACACACATCCATGCCCGAAGCAGGATTCGAACCTGCGACCGTAGCGGTCGCGCGGTTCCAGGCTGTAGCGCCTAGAACCGCTCGGCCACCCCGGCCGGCATTTGGGTAAGATTTAACATGAGGAGCATCCAACACAAACACTCGTGCAACAAATAACTCTCCAACACAGATTTTAATTTCCGTTACTAATGTCTTGAATCCAGTTTTTATTGGTTACTCTTTATACATTATTATCGTCAATGTAACAACAGAAACTCTGAGTGCTCACACGTATGAGTGCGACATAATGCTGTGAAGACAACCAGACAACAAGTAATATATCAATTAAGATCATACAGAGCTGTTGATCTTTTTCATGTCCACAATAGAATAGCCTTCAATATATTTCTTAACAGCGATCAGAGGCCGCTGTGACACTGACGATGTCTTTTAGCTTGGCACGGCCGTCGCCTTCTCGCATATGGTGACTAGCTCTCGACAACGACGTATCCTGTTACAGCAAGTCACCACCGTTACTTCAGCGTCGGTCCATTTAATAGAAGGAAACACTAACGAAGAGTACATACTATTGTAAGTAGGCTGTTTATGTTTTCTTATTGGCAACGTTACATAGCGCTCTGTACGAAAATCACTGGCTGTGCTGTGTGCAGTCTGTGGCTAGTTAGCATTGTTGTCTGCCGAGATGGCGGAGATTTGAAATTTGTAAGACTGGATGCTATATATATTATGACTATTAAGGTAAATACATTGTTTGTTCTCTATTAAAATCTTTCATTTGCTAACTATGCCCATCTAAGGGGACGTTTCATATGTCGACCCTTAGCCGAGGATACCTTACTGGAATCTTCTGATTTTTTCCTTGTAGTTTGTGTAATTAGTGTAGATTTTGTTTATTGCTAGTGCGTAATTGTAGAGAGAATCTCCTTTGTAGTTGCAGTCTTTCATTGTTGTACAGTAAAACAGTTGTGGCATGCATGTAGATTTGCACCAAGTATTTCGCAGCTGCGCTTGCAATTAACTAGATATTATTTTCAGTGCTATGTTAATGTGTTCCCCTATTTTTGCTCTTCAAATTGTGTTTTTCTGTGTTGTCGCGTGAAATATTGTGACAATAATGGCGTGTGAAAAACGTTACACTAGGCTCCAAAGTAAACTGAGAAATAATAGTGACGACGAGCGTAGCTTATCAGCACCACTGTGTAGTGAATTAACAGACATTCCAAGTAGTAACTTGGTAATTGTGCATAGGGAAATGGAGCGGGCGGCAAACAATGGCGTAGGCAGTGAAACAATTAGTGAACAGGGAAGCATTATCGATCGATCGCTTGGCAACAGCTCGCCTCAGGAATCCGAAATGACAGGACACAATTTTGCAAATACTGTAGATTCAGGTTTTGCGTCCTCACCGTTTTCTCAAATAAGTCAAGACACATTTTCAGCTTGTCAAAATGTGAATGTTGCCGGTGCAAATGCACTGCCGAAAAGCGTAGAGGAACAGATTCCAGACACTAATGCATTGTTATTACAACTAATGCAACAAATGGAACAAAATCAGAGACAAACACAGCAAAAGCTTCAAAAGTTAGACACAATGGAACAAAATCAGAGACAAACACAGCAACAGTTAGACACAATGGAACAAAATCAGAGACAAACACAGCAACAGTTAGACGCAATGGAACTAAAGCTTCAAAAGTTAGACTCAGTGGAACATAAGCTTGAACAAACACGTGAAGATTTAACTACTGAGTTACATAACATTGAATCGAAATGTCAAAAAGTCTGTAATGATGTAAAAACACAAATTTGTGCGCATTTTCAACCTATTTTTTCGCGGCATGAAAATGCAATACAGAATCACGAAGCAGCCATAAAAGAACTCCAAACTAATGTTCATGAAAATCACGACACCTTGCAAGCTAAAATTCACTCAGTTGCATTTGCCGATTCGGTTATGCAACTTGCAAAAACTCAAGAAAACTTAAAGGACACAGTAGATACGATTTCAACACAAATGGACACTCTGAAACTTGGTTCAGAAAAACACACTGAGGAAATAAGTACACTATCGGAGAAAGTAGCCGAACTTTCGGATCAGTACACTAACTTATCTGCAAAGGTAGATGATGATCTGAATGACACAAGACCTGTAGCCATCACTGACACAGAAGAGTGCGAACAAATTAGGAAATTCAAACAAAATCAGAATCAAATTAATACGCAACACCAAAGAGAAATCCGGGAAGTACAAGATCAGCTGACACAGGTAATACAAGAATTACGTATTTCAGAGGCCACTCGCGCTCCAATACGGGAAGAGGGACATAGAAATACGGAACAGCCACACAATAATAACTCAGGGCACTTCGGCAATTATGAAAGAAATTGGCAAGGTACACCGAATTTTGAGATGGAACCGCCGACACGACGTAACAATTACCGATATGCTACTCGACGACACGATGATTTTGACTATAAGCTGTTCATTACTACACGTAAATTCAAATCGTTTAAGAATTCTGCCAACGACATTCATCCACAAGCGTGGCTTCATCAATTCTCTCATTGTTTTCCTCCCAACTGGTCATTAGAACACAGATTAGAATTTATGTGTGGCTACTTAGAGAATGAACCAGCTGTAAGAATGCGATCGGTCATTCACGATTGCCACAGTGAAGGAGAATTTTATCATGCCTTCCTCTCAGCGTATTGGTCTCAAGCTACACATGACCGAGTAAAACATAGCACCATAATGATGAAACGTTTCGAACAATCTGAATTTTCCAGTCTTATGAAATATTTTGAAGACATGTTGCATAAGAATCAGTATCTTTCAAACCCATACAGCGCCTCAGAACTCATATGCATTTGCTTAATGAAATTGCCTGAACATTTAAGAAATATTATTTTGGCAGGGCGTTGCAAAGACGACATTGAAGCTTTTCAGGGACTCTTACAAGAATTAGAAATTGACACAGACAGTCGCGCGAAGCGAAAACAGGAAAATAATCACTACAGGCCACATCCGTCACAATTCCGTGACGATAGAAACAATAACTGGACACGACAATTCTATTCTTACAACATAAATCATGACCAAAAGAGACACCACCCGTATGACAACCACTGGCAGAGTAATAGTTACAGAGGGAGATCGCTTTTCCGTAGTAATGAATATGACAGAGACACTCATAGAAACAGACAATATGGGAACCAAAACAATTATTATCAAGGGAGACAGAATAACTTCAGACGCAACAGTTCAGTGAGCAGTTATGATTCAGGAAGAAATTCTCCACCACATGACCGACAAGAAAGAAATATGAAATCTACCGACGTGACGACAGACGAGATAATCGTAACGACAGACCTGAGTTGCATCAGAACTGGCGGGACTCAAACAGAGCAGGGCACTTTCGACAACGTGAATTTGAAGAAGCTAGGTATCCTAATACCAATAACGACGCGCGCCGACAAAGGAACAGACAATGACTCGCACCACAACCGCGTGCGCCGGCTGGCTCAGAGAAAAATAACATAGACGCTAACCTTGAGAAAATTTTTAACATTCCTCACCGACGTATACCGCATGATAATTCCGTTCAAGTTGAACCTCTGCATACTAGGAACAGTAAAGGTTTACACCTTAACTTTGTCTTTTCCATAAAATGTTTCACTTCACGTTACTAGTATGCTTTAGAAACTGGTACCATGCAACAATGTTTGAAGTTAAATATCCAGTCAAGAACCAAGAGAACTTATTTAAACAGAAATTACAAATGCATTGTTATTGCGAACAGACAACACAGTGTTATTGTGTGTGTACATTCTTCCTTGTTAGTTGCACGATTACGTAACGACTATAAGGCTCACATACTTAGAACATTTACCAGTGCTGCTAATGAGGTTCTAATGCAACATTTTGGTTCACTTGAAAATACATTCTGGATTTAAAGTACTTTCTGTGAGATACCAGATGACAAAGTGGTTAGTTTATTTGACAGCTACACGATTTCATCATGACGCTAATAATGAGTGACAATTTACAATGTTGCTTTTGCGGTGTATCTGATTTATATCTGCACAGTTTTTCTGAATTCTTCTGGTAACAACAATACGTTACAGAACAGTACTTACTTCATCACGACAATAAGCATAATAACTAAGATATCTCTACGCAAAGCATTTCAATTTTGTTTATCATGAGGTAAGTACATTGGCTTCTGCAGAACTTAGCTTTCGGAGGACAATAACTACGACACTTCCACAGAGATTATCTTACAGCAAGACGCACATTTAGCGCTACAGAACACGTATTTGAGTGATTAATTTTGTACTTAAAACATTTATTTTTAAAGATTTTTGAATTACAAAGAAAGTTTTCCGTGATACATTTCATTCCAGTGCTGTAATCTGTAACACCTGAGGGTGTAATTACATTAATCATCAGGGGGGTCCACGCTTACTTTGTGTACCATGTGTTTGGCAAGCACAAGGAGCCCTAGCTAATATGGTATTTGCTTATACAACTTTACACATCGGTACCATATTTCTCTAACACATAAATTACACAGCTATCTGATCATTTAACTGAGAGATAAACATTTTTTTTACTACATCAGTGACACATGTTTACGCAATTACAGAGTTGGGTAACTTCACACTTATGAAATTGTATTTTGTCTGTACTGTGTGAACTGTTCATATTTTTTCGGACCCATTGTGATATTATGAGAGCTTTGAATGATATATTTGGTATTGGATCACGATTTTTAAAGTACGTTTGAGGTAGATGACACTCTTGAAATGAGCAGAGAATTTTTTTTAGGTTTTCACATTAATGCAGAAAGCTACGACGTTTTTGAGATTTGACTGACGTGTTATGATGTTATTTTTACGACGACGATGTGTATTATGCTGTTGAGGTATGTTTATGATCAATAAGCTGATGTTATATGAGGAATCTGATTATGCTATGTAGTTATTATGATGAAATATTGAAGATATGTTGATGAATATGAATATGTATATGTGTAATAAGGTAAGGAATAATGTGTAGTGGTTAGGGACTCTGGTTTGTGAATAAGGTTGTTGGAAACCAAGAATCGTACTTTAAGAGTTATGAAATGTATGTAAATGCGTGAATGTAACACAATGCCGACGAACATTTTTTGGACACAGTTATATCAATAGGATTTTGTTTTTACAGATTTGTAACGTAAATTCTTGACCTGTGAAATATTTTTATATCAGACTGTCACTGTAGCGGAAACTGCGGTCATAAATATTTCAGTAAGAAAGTTAAGTGACCACCTGCACGTAATGCGTCGTGGGCACCCAGCTGTGTCAGACGCCGGGAGAACAAGTGATTAGTGAGTGTCCTTTTCAGAGGCACAGGTAGAAAAAAAAAGGGGAGGCCATTAACCTCGATATTGACATTCCTTTACAGAAAGCAGCCCGCATCTCGTGGTCGTGCGGTAGCGTTCTCGCTTCCCACGCCCGGGTTCCCGGGTTCGATTCCCAGCGGGGTCAGGGATTTTCTCTACCTCGTGATGCCTGGGTGTTGTGTGCTGTCCTTAGGTTAGTTAGGTTTAAGTAGTTCTAAGTTCTAGGGGACTGATGACCATAGATGTTAAGTCCCATAGTGCTCAGAGCCATTTGAACCATTTTATAGAAAGCACCGCAAATACGACACGCTCATTACTTGGAAACATTCTTACATCTGCACACCTGATTATGACAAGTATCTTTCTACGAGAATTGAGAGAATTTTTACTGCCCTATGAAATGCCATATGGTTAATGAATGATGTTTCATGCCGTCCTTGGTACATATTTGCTCCTTTTCTTTAATATCTAGTTTCTAGCTGCACTGCAGCATTGGTTAAAATAAAATTTTATGAATGTACTAATATAGATATTTTATGCCTACAGATTGTAACGGAACATATTAAAGGCTTTTCTGTACCGAAGTATGCGATACCCTCCAAATTCAACCAGTTTAACGAGTATTTATGATTATAGAAAAGTTATTGTGTATGTTAACAATGATTGCGTAACATGTCTCCATAAACAGTCAACCCACTAAATTATACTGAATAACTGACCCACACAAAAGTTAATATCACTTGATCACTGATACAGCAAATGTCATCATGTAAAAACACTGAGTTCATCTTAAATAATTAATATGAAGTACGAAAAATAGTGTACAACTTAGGTATTTTGGATCTCCTTAAATAAAATTCACCCAGTGAAACCTATTTGTTCACTAGGAGCGGTTTCACTTAGTATTCACGAAATCAATCCTGTTTTAGACGAAAACCAATGTATTTCTTAATAAATCATGTTAATTACTTATTTATGCAAATTAGAGAAGTCAATTGACAAACTTCTAGAAAACGGACTTTTTGTAACAAAGAATTATTCTGTCAAGTCAACAAATCTGTCTGTCATTTTAATAACATGTTAAATTATGTCACTCGATGCAAATTAATAACTTTTCTGCACAAATTATGATAACAGATGTACATGTGACTTGTAAACTATATCTCTTTTTAGTAGTTCTTTGACAATGTTATAAATACGAGCAGCAAGAAGGGTCGAGAGGCAGTCGGAATGTCACTTTGGTACAGTGTGTTAGTGTGTTATTGTTCGAGGTGGATAAACAATGCAAAGAACATGTAAAGGAAGTTGTGTTGTGTCATAGTCTTTGGTGGACAGTGGAATTAAGATGGCCACCAGAGAAATAAATATTTGAAGTTTACATATTTGTGGGTTTCGTTCATCCTTTATCATCAAAAGCACATAAAACAAAACACGGGACCTCATGTTTTTAACCCTAGACAACCAGATTTAGAGCCAGCTTCAACATCGAGACACAGCAGCGATCCAGCAAGCAGCAGGGATTACTACAATGCATTTTAATGGCGCCAACCTAACATCAAGTGCTAACAAGCTCCGTAAATGGGAGTGAAATAGTGCGATTTTAGCAATTAGCAATATCTACGACCTGGCGACCATTACATGATCCAGTAAATAATTTTATGATATACTCACAAAAAACGAAGGAGCATAAAAAGACATTTCTCTTCACAGGAATTGCATACGGAATTTTCTTTTCAACTACTTGGTAATTTTTTTTGTAGAATAACGTCTTGTGGTGCACCACTTTAATTACATAGACATTAAGATGTGAATAGACATTTCCCTTATCTGCATTGTTGTCTTTAGTGTACTATTTTTTCTTCTTGAGCTTTGTCATGTTTAGATATATCTTATAGTTTTTGCTGCTGCTGTTTGCCAGACATAGCGTTACTGAATTTGACTTTGTGTTACTCTGCTAAGCCAGTTTACTACTGATTTATTTTTCTTGTTTGCTGCTCATTGCCTTATATTAGTTGTAATATTGTTGCTTACTTTGCCAATTTGAATTATTTGTCATTGCTGTTTGTATTAATTGTTTTGTGCTGCTGCATTGCCTCATCCCTTAGTTTAGCATCTGAGCTCAGTAGATTTAAGTTAGCTTAAGAGGGGGTAGACTATATAAGAAACTAACTATGATGAATTGGAAGAAATGCATTAAGAAGCTATAAGAATATAGTTTGGCCAAAAAAGTAGTGCACAGTGGAGAAAAACTATTTTTGAAAGAGGATGTGAACAGAATACAGAAAGCATGCTTGGACTGGATTTTTTTGGCTGGAGCAAATATTGATATAAGATGAAAGATCTATGGAATGAAGTTTTGGGTTGGACTGCAGTACCAACTGTTACACTGAAAACGAACCCTGTCCTTTCCTTTTGTGTTATTCTACTATGTGTTTGTGTACCCTTGTGTATTTGTTTTCTTCCTGTCTCTGTGTAGTTTCATAGATTTTTTTCTTCTTTTAATACTAAGCTACATTCACTATGATGAGGAATACTGTTATCCTCAAATATAATTTGCATTAATAATATGTTATTTATTATTCTGTTCTGTTGTAATGCTCATGTGTAGAGTTGATGTTTCAAAAGTTGTTCTGACCTTTTATGTATTTACTTATGTCATAATTCCTGTAACACTGATGTATATGTCTATTTCTATTCTTTTGTAAAGCCTGTATTACTACAAATGTTATCTGTATTGTTATGTTCTTTAAAGATGTATTTTGTACCTTTGTAATTGTATTCTTATGTTATAAAATTGTAATTTACACCAATTCATCATATTAGAAAAATGTAAGTTACATTTCACTGCACACATTTCTGTTGGTCATACACTCCTGGAAATTGAAATAAGAACACCGTGAATTCATTGTCCCAGGAAGGGGAAACTTTATTGACACATTCCTGGGGTCAGATACATCACATGATCACACTGACAGAACCACAGGCACATAGACACAGGCAACAGAGCATGCACAATGTCGGCACTAGTACAGTGTATATCCACCTTTCGCAGCAATGCAGGCTGCTATTCTCCCACGGAGACGATCGTAGAGATGCTGGATGTAGTCCTGTGGAACGGCTTGCCATGCCATACCCCTGGCGCCTCAGTTGGACCAACGTTCGTGCTGGACGTGCAGACCGCGTGAGACGACACTTCATCCAGTCCCAAACATGCTCAATGGGGGACAGATCCGTAGATCTTGCTGGCCAGGGTAGTTGACTTACACCTTCTAGAGCACGTTGGGTGGCACGGGATACATGCGGACGTGCATTGTCCTGTTGGAACAGCAAGTTCCCTTGCCGGTCTAGGAATGGTAAAACGATGGGTTCGAAGCTGTTTGGATGTACCGTGCACTATTCAGTGTCCCCTCGACGATCACCAGTGGTGTACGGCCAGTGTAGGAGATCGCTCCCCACACCATGATGCTGGGTGTTGGCCCTGTGTGCCTCGGTCGTATGCAGTCCTGATTGTGGCGCTCACCTGCACGGCGCCAAACACGCATACGACCATCATTGGCACCAAGGCAGAAGCGACTCTCATCGCTCAAGACGACACGTCTCCATTCGTCCCTCCATTCACGCCTGTCGCGTCACCACTGGAGGCGGGCTGCACGATGATGGGGCGTGAGCGGAAGACGGCCTAACGGTGTGCGGGACCGTAGCCCAGCCTCATGGAGACGGTTGCGAATGGTCCTCGCCGATACCCCAGGAGCAACAGTGTCCCTAATTTGCTGGGAAGTGGCGGTGCGGTCCCCTACGGCACTGCGTAGGATCCTACAGTCTTGGCGTGCATCCGTGCGTCGCTGCGGTCCGGTCCCAGGTCGACGGGCACGTGCACCTTCCGCCGACCACTGGCGACAACATCGTTGTACTGTGGAGACCTCACGCCCCACGTGTTGAGCAATTCGGCGGTACGTCCACCCGGCCTCCCGCATGCCCATTATACGCCCTCGCTCAAAGTCCGTCAACTGCACATACGGTTCACGTCCACGGTGTCGCGGCCTGCTACCAGTGTTAAAGACTGCGATGGAGCTCCGTATGCCAAGGCAAACTGGCTGACACTGACGGCGGCGGTGCACAAATTCTGCGCAGCTAGCGCCATTCGACGGCCAACACCGCGGTTCCTGGTGTGTCCGCTGTGCCGTGCATGTGATCATTGCTTGTACAGCCCTCTCGCAGTGTCCGGAGCAAGTATGGTGGGTCTGACACACCGGTGGTAATGTGTTCTTTTTTCCATTTCCAGGAGTGTAGTATATGGACAATATGTGAGAAGTAGGGACTGTTAGTGTTAGGACGTGTGTTAATAATTCAGCAAGGGACTGGTTAACAGCGTTGCTGGTTCTAAGTACAATTAGAAAAAACCTTTGTGAGTGCACAAGTGAGTGGTTTCTGGACTTGCTATATTCTCCACAAGACTCTTCGATGGTGATTGTGCACCTGCACAGTCGCAACAGATGGCTGCTGGCCGTCTCTACAAGGACTACAGTGGGTCTGCATCTTTGATGACCCACCAGTACCATTATTTCTACAAGGACTGCAGTGGGTCTGCACCTCTAGTGGCCCACCAATACCATACTCTCTACCAGGACTACAGTGGGTCTGCTCTGTGATGACCTACCTACCAATATTCCTCAAAACTTCGAATGACTCTGCTTTGGATTTGCTCTGTTGTGGCCCATTACCTATCAGCATGTCAAGAGTCAGCACTGTCTTTCCGTTGGAAGGACAACACTACTTCTTCAAGAATCCATGGAAATCCACTACTTCCGTGTGCATTTTCTTTTACTGCTCAGACTTTGAGAAAAACACTGCAATTTTACAGTGATGAACAATCTGGACTGTCTTTATGGACTGAGAGAAAATTTTAGCTTTTGACCACCATTGTATCAATAAGTGTGTGCATTTGATTTCTTTGTTATTGTAATTATGAAAAATTTTTTCAAATCTGTATTGGCCACTGCCCAAAACAATTTGTAAAACTTTTGTGGGGAGCATGGGGGCTATGTAAGTAGGCTGTTTTATGTTTTCTTATTGGCAACGTTACATAGCGCTCTGTACGAAAATCACTGGCTGTGCTGTGTGCAGTCTGTGGCTAGTTAGCATTGTTGTCCGCCATTGTAGTGTTGGGCAGCTGGATGTGAACAGCAAGTAGCGTTGTGCAGTTGGAGGTGAGCCGCCAGCAGTGGTGGATGTGGGGAGAGAGATGGCGGAGATTTGAAATTTGTAAGACTGGATGCTATATATATAATGACTATTAAGGTAAATACATTGTTTGTTCTCTATTAAAATCTTTCATTTGCCAACTATGCCCATCAGTAGTTAGTGCCTTCAGTAGTTTGAATCTCTTATTTCGCTGGCAGTATTGGCGCTCGCTGTATTGCAGTAGTTCGAGTAACGAAGATTTTTGGCGAGGTAAGTGATTTGTGAAAGGTATACGTTAATGTTAGTCGGGGCCATTCTTTTGTAGGGATTTCTGAAAGTCAGATTGCGTTGCGCTAAAAATATTGTGTGTCAGTTTAAGCACAGTCATGTATAATTTTTCTAAGGGGACGTTTCTCTATTTGTAACATAAAACTGTAGTTTACATAAATATACCCGTTTTTGATATTATGAGCCGATACAGCTTGACTACACAGTGGATGCCATAATCTTCACAGGTGCTAGAAGAAGTAATTAGAGTCGCTATGGTACAGACAGGGGTTCAGCACAAGAGTCAGAGTTTAAGATAGGCCTGTATGAGAAGGGATAAGTAACATTCCCTCCATTTCTATAAAAACGAATGGGCAAATGGAAACCATACAAATACTCAAGTGTGTGTGCATGTGTTGAAAAATGGCTCTGAGCACTATGGGACTTAACTGCTGAGATCATCAGTCTCCTAGAACTTGGAACTACTTAAACCTAACTAACCTAAGGACATCACTCACATCCATGCCGGAGGCAGGATTCGAACCTGCGACCGTAGCGGTCGTGTGGTTCCAGACTGTAGTGGCTAGAGCCGCTCGGCCACTCCTGACGGCTGTGTGTAGAATCTATTAGACTATGAGCCTATCAGACTTTCGTGAAAACATTGTCCATAACATTCCAATGATAACAACACCTGATAATTGCTATATCTATTGCGCAACCATGTATCAAAGTTGCTGACAGGAAAAATGTACATAAGGACAGGAAATAAAACTGCGTGTCTATTAGATGACGATCAGTTTGGCAGTAGTGGGACAAAGTTCCTTGTGGCACACTTGTTTGTGCAGGTAGCCTACATCAGGGGCAGGTATGCACTCAGGGGCAAACCTGTGAAGTGCTTTTCCATGTCAGCCTATTGTTCTTCTTTAACTGACAGGTACTTAACCTATTGTTCTGCTAAGTGGTCTTCCTATCACTGTACTTAACCTATGCCCTCCCCCCCCCCAAACGCTCCCCCAACCCTCTCCCCCCTTACTGCTAAAGGTACACTTTCAGGTCTGTGTTATTGGAATAGGCCCCCCTCTCACTCTCATCAATTTGATCAACTACTTAATTAAATTGATCAATTAATTAAGCTTTCTGGTGGGAAGGTGCCGCGCTCCCCTGACATGAAGTTCAAATCCCATCAGCACAATGCAACCTCTACTAACCTAACAAAAAATGGCGGGAGGATAGGTCACATTGACTACTTTATTAAATTGATCAATTAATTAACCTCTCAGGTGGGGAAGTGCCACATCCCCATGCCACACCCCCCTCACTGGTGGGAAATTCAAATTTAGTCAGATTTTCGCAAGTACCACACCCACTTGGACTTGGACTGAATAATTGAACTCTCCACTACAATTACTAACTGACTGTCACGTCCACTTACCAACCTTAGTTGGTGGGCTAATGTGTGTTAACGTGCACTAATGTATACTAATGTGTAGTAATGTGCACAGTGCTCGAACTCATACAAGATAGCGGCCGATATGTCAGTTGATGACACAAGTGCCACACAATGCAACCTCTACCTATCTAAGAAAATGGTGGAGAAAAGAGCACCTCCACTAACCTAAGTCATCTGACCACCACCTCTTCCTACGAATTGGCGTGGAAAAGACTCAGTTGATCAGTCATTTGGAGTGTATTCGACTGCTCTGTATGGAATATTGTTTAAACAATTTAGACAATGTACAGAATGTATGGAAAGGGTATATCGTTTATTTATGAAAATATTCAGTCTGTGGGCATCGGATTTCTCTTGCTCATCATTCTCTGCTGTTTGAAAACATTTACGTCTTGCATGAAGCAATTACATGGGGCAAACATGTTGCATATGTACTCTGGGTGTCTTAGCCTAATGTTTGGCCATTTGTCAGCACTTAACCTATTGTTCTGTTGACCGCCTTTTATACGAAATTAAGTAATTACTTATCTCCTCCACTATTTTATGGTACGCTTTTCGAATTTCACATGCTTTTGAACACCATTGCTGGCGCATCCTTCTGTGCCACCCACACCCTTAAACTACTGTACTGCGTTTTACATAAAAATTATGCAAAATAACGTAGTGTTCTGCAGAGAATCTGCTCTTCTGCTCCAAGTCACCCACTCACGCACTCCCTCCCATTAACTACTGTACCGCTAACACCACACTGATATAAAATAATTATGCAAATTAATTAAATTGGTATTCATCACATGTATGGGGTAGTTTTCTCTTAATTCGTAGCATCCTATTACTTGGTGAATCGATGGAATATGGTTTAAACAAAAGATTGCTAATAAACAACCCATCTCGCCACTCAGCACCCAACGCTGACACCACCCCAGCCACAGACACCGCTGCAAGCCACTGCCGGATGCAAGCCAGCACGAGCCATCGCTATCACACCGCTGCAGGTGAAAGCTGGGTCTATTTTCGAATATACAGTTAGAATTCTTTGAGTGTCATACTGACGTCACAGAACTCCAAGGCGCGTTCATGCGATGCCACATAGCTGTGGTATGGTTCAGCACCGAGAGAGATGTTCCAGTGCTTCCCAGAATAGCACAGGGTGCATTGTTCATAGCGATCCTTTCGCCATTGTTTTCTGCAGACGAGACATTCAGCAGTAAAACAATTTTGCACAGATCGCTAAACTGCAATTATAACACTACTAACCGTTACTGCTATACCATAACCTTAAAGTTGGAGGCAGGTCGTGAAATAAAACTATCTTGTTGAAGCAATTATGGTATAAAACAACAGAGCAGCGTTACCCTCTGAGAGGAATTTTGTTATGTTGACCGTGTTGTACTTAACGGAGGAGGCTTATCAGAAGTGAAAGTCAGAATTACGTAAATATTTAAACAGTAACAAACAATATTTCACCTATCTACACTGTTCAAAGTATAAGGAAAACGGTCCCCATTCTAATAAGGCAAGCGAATGATTGACATTCTTGTTCAAGAAAATAAGTAGGAGTAACTTTAACGGACAAATACAACCTATACTTTGCCACACACGAGTGCAATGAACTTTGACACCTGCACATGTCCATGGTAAGATTGGAAACTGACAGAGCAGAACAAACTATTTGCATAAATATAACAGATAACAATAAACACTATTACTTTCAGGGCTTGTTCAAACTGAATGGTCTTTATAACATTACTATTAATATTCACTGTAGAATTATAAATTGGACATAGTTTCAATATTACTTTTCAAACATTTTCTTATCTTACAAAAAAATTTTAAATGTAGTTCATTGCAAAGTTATGAACTAGTCACAGGTTAAGTCTCTCTCAGCTAAATACTTTTCTATTTAGAATGATAGTTAAATGGAATTCACTAACAGATTACTTCTCACTGTCTTTTGAATAAAAAAGTTACTGTTTTCATAGATCGTTGTCTTTCTATTAACCGTTGTAACCTCCCCACAAAAAATTTTAAAAGAAATGGACAATATTTAATAAAAATGGAAGCCAAGTGTAACCTCCCGTAATGAAATTTACTGACAATGACAATTAAACAAAAATTCGCAATCTGACTCTGGTGTAAGCTCCCACGAAAATAATGAAAAACAATTCAGTGCTAATGAAATCTCACTGATAATGAAAATTCAATTAAACCGAAATATCGGTCTTTGGCCTTGTGCAAAAATCACAATTAAATTCTTACCTCATTGTAACTGCTAGTCAAATTTCTGCTCTTATTGTTGCGCACATCTTGGAGGAACTGCATTGCAAATAATAATATTCCCTTTTTTTTGTAATTTAACTGAAATTTGTCTTTAAGGGAAGTGGAATGAAATCGTTAATTCAATTAAATAATTTTTTTTGTAAGATTGCTTTTGAAATCAAAATTATTATTGGGGCACTTGTTGGAAATTAATTACAATAAATAAACTTTACATTATCTGATGATTACCTTAATTAACAATATACCTCATTCAGCATCTTGACCAGTGTTGCCGACAGACTACATCACACAACCGCACTTGGCTGCTACTACTGACCGACTGCTCTGCATGACGACGACTACAGAATTGCTCTCAACGAGTACTGACAGAGTACTGCACAACTCGACGAGTACTGCCGAACTGCCCGCAACACTCGCGCGGTCAAGCGCAGACTAACCACGATTATAGGCTCTCTGGTCAAAGATTTTAACGTGCCTCACCATCGCTGCTATGTTACATACGTGTTTCATAACCCTCCACTGGGGGGGCAAAAATTTGGCAGCGATGGTGAGTCATTTGGACTTGCCATCGCAAGAAATTTTTACAATTTACAGAATATTCAATTTTAGTACATAAATTAAATGTTGTGCACATGCACCGAGTACTAAACATTTCAGACAAAGACAGGATGTGAGTACAAAACATAGTAGTAAATCAGAAAACTGTATATACAAATTATTTGACAGATAGCAAAGTGCACACGCACTGAAAAAATTCTTTAGCATTTTCAGAACAAATAAACAGAATGGCAGAAAATCGTGTTGATAAGTGACATGAGTGTACTCGCACTGGAGCTGATAACATATTAGCAATTTACGAAATGTATATACAATTAGTAACAAATGACATAAGTGCATACGTACTGAAGTATTGAATATACAGAATGAGTACAAATCATATTGAAAAATGAGAAAAGTGCACAGGCACTGAAGTTCAGTAGAAAACATATTAACACACAACATAAGTGCACATGCACTGTAGTTCAGAACATATCATTAAAATAAAATAATAAATAAATAAAAAAAATTGTATATACAATATAAAAGACAAGAGTGCACATACTGTACTTGAGAACAAATCGAAAAAATGTCTTAGGCATTTTTGCAATAAATAAACATAATGGCAAAAAATCATATCGACAAGTGACATAAGTGTACTCGCACTGGAGTTCAACGAATCAAAAAAAATGTATAACCCATGAACATAAATAATGTTAGCAAAAAAATGATTTTCACAATGTGACAAGAATTAGGATAGGAAAGGGAAGGATTGCATCATGGTTGTAGCACTTTAGATTGCACACAGCTGTTCTGAAAGTCCATATCTTTCCACAGAAGTACAACACCAGGTGACACAATTTGAAGTTCTTTTCCCATCAGAATTTACCGGTGTAGCCAAGACACTGAACTGTCGTACTAATGTTCCATGTTCTCATTTTGGCAGTACACTAGGTACACCAAACAGTGGGACCATAATAACGTCTTCATCGCCCACGGTGGTGGACAGCATGACGTGTCAACACCACACTCTTACAAGGCACACCAACGTAGAATTAGTGCAAAACCAAAGATAGTGCTCCATGATCACTAGGATAGACAGGACAAATGGACATTGCAGTAATTCAGGGTAGTTAGCTCATGAGGTGAAGGACATTAAGTCACATAATATTGACAATTACAGTCTTCATTAGTAGTTTGCGGCATTCATAGCCCAGTGATTGAACATTTCTGTACCAAGTATGTAGTATTACAGAAAATGTTCATTAATTGTTTTACATAGAATCAGTAACCTTCTTTTCCTAGTTACAAAGCATTATTAAATAATCACATTCTTTTCCAGTTACAAAGTATGGCATAGTTAATTAATCATTGGTCATTCCAATAGTAATAATCATTAGCCTTCTCCTAATTACAAAGCATTATGAAGCAATCGCATTCTTTTCCAGTTACAAAGTATGGCATCGTTAATTAATTATTTGTCATTCCAATATAGTAATAATCATTAGCCTTCACCTAATTACAAAGCATTATGAAGCAATCGCATTCTTTTCCAGTTACAAAGTATGGCATCGTTAATTAATTATTTGTCATTTCAATAGTAATAATCATTAGCCTTCTCCTAATTACAAAGCATTATGAAGCAATCGCATTCTTTTCCAGTTACAAAGTATGGCATCGTTAATTAATTATTTGTTATTCCAATATAGTAAGAATCATTAGCCTTTTCCTAATTACAAAGCATAATTAAAGAATCACATTATTTCCCAATTATAAAGCATAGTTAATCATTTGTCATTTCAATAAAGTAAGAATCATATTCTTTTCCAGTTACAAAGTATCAACATTGAAAACAAGAGCTAATTAATGGCATAATTAATAACATAATTCATTGAGTGACATTAATTATTGGCACTCAGTGGCCATCAAGTATCGAATAGTATAAAACATTGTTCCTCATTCAGTATTATTCAGATCATTAAGAAGTAATAACAATTCATTGAGTGACATTCAGATCATTACGAAGTCATTATTAAAAATCAGCTAATTACAGTCATAGCATTAATAATCATACACATTATAAGTAGTCTCATTAAAATAAACAGTGGAGTTATTATAAGGGAAAGCAAGAAGAGAAAAAGAAAAAAAATTGGTTCTGTGTTGTTCCTGTAAATGAAAAATGTGTAACGTCATTCGTCATGAGTCAGCTGTAGCAAGGTTGTGAAACAAGGCAGTAATGTGATCACATGTATAAATGATAAACACAAATGGGTAAAAAAAATATAAATACAAGTACTAGAACAGGTATAATAAGTAACAGGTTTAGTAAGTATCACGAAAAACTTCTCCTGGAAAAAATACAAAATGGATTATTGACCTGAAAGAAGAAACGCACACTATGCTGAAAAGTAGTGAACTTCGAATTAACAAGTAGTGAAATGTGTATAAACATGTGTTCCATAGCTGTCCTTTCCAAAACTTTCCATCATCCTACTATGCAATATAACGCCTGCTGTCGAAACAAACTGCAACAAATACTTAAATAACTACATAGCATAAACACATAACTTCAACATTATCCTCATCTGCAAAGAAAAAAACTTCATTATTCATTACTTCATTATTCATAACTCCATCATTATCATCACCTGTAGAGAAAAACTTCATTATCCATAGTAGCATATTCTACATCATTATTCATCATCACTCATTATCATCTGCAAAATATCAATTCGTTATTCATTACACAATTATTCCTTATCTCTAGCATATTTCATCACTAAAACTAAGATGTGTAGTTCTGTCCGACAGCCTGTATCAATCACTTCGTATTCTGAAAGAAAAAATTAGTTGAGACTGCTATTCTGCGATGTGTATAGTATATTCTTGTTAACGCTTGTTAATCCTGATCCATTTACTCTTCCTCATAAGGTTTTTGTATCCTCTTTCGTCTATTCCGTAGTTGAAATTCCCATTTCTGTTTAATTTATTTCCTTTACACGTTATTTCTTTCTGAAAATGATGAACAAAGATTAATGTCTTGCATTTACATCATATACCCACTAAGTAATCACTGATTAACGGTAATATAATTAAGCATACAGCATAACATGACAGAAAACGTAATATGTCAAAAGCACAGACAGTGTTCAAGGCAGAAATGTACACGGAATATCACAATGCAGCAGCAAAAAAAAAAAAAATGTAAAAGTCACGATGTTGAGATGTCATAAGGCCAAAAAAAAATGTTAAAGTCGACTGGTGTGTGTTATATCTTAACTATTTCACAGTGCATATAGACAAAACTGGAATACAATCGTACATAAAAAAGTGGAAAATGTGCATGGTCTGATGTGTAACGACAAGAAAAGCGACCTGCTAACCTTACCTTGCCGGGCACTTGCCAAGAAAAAATACGATAATCATCATTAATTAGTCAGGTGAAATAATTGCATTAGTAAATGGCATCATAGCATGTTACATCATAAAGTGATTTCATTCAATAAACGGTTTAATGTTTGAGACATGGTGATTGCCTTTCGATTTTCTGGTTCTCAAAGTTTCGACGTGTACAACATTGGGGTGAGGGATGCTGCGAATCCGATATGGACCTGCGTATAGAAGTTCAAACTTACTGCACTTACCTTTTAATTTGCTGGATAAATAGTGTGTACGTACTAATATTTTCTGTCCAACGTGAAAGTCGCGGCGTGTACATACCTGTTTTTGCTGTCTTCTCCGGCGCTCTGCGGCACGTTTGATGTTGTTCAGCGCAATGTCGATTATTTCGTGGTGTCGTAAGCGACGAGATGTAGGAAAATTTACAAATTCTTTAATTTTGTTTGGTGGTTCAACGTTTTTCAGTATAACAGACGGAGATAGCATAGTGGATTCATTTGGAATGGAATTAATTACATCTTGGAATGAGAGTATGTGTGTATCCCAATCAATATGTCTTTTGTGGCAGTATATCCGGCACAGCTTACCAATTTCTTTCATTAACCGTTCACAGGGGTTCGAAGAAGCATGGTACTTGGATATATAGATCGGAGAAATGTTTCTAGCTCGTAACATGCGTGTCCATATAGCACTACGAAACTGAGATCCATTGTCAGAAATTACTTTCATCACATGCCCTACATGAAATAGAAAATGTTTTACAAATGCTTTCGAAACAGTTTTAGCAGTAGCTTTGCGTAACGGAGTGAAAGTAACAAATTTTGAAGTGAGCTCAACAGCGACAAAGATGTAGCAAAAACCTCTGTTAGTTCTCGGAATCGGACCAAAAATATCTACTGCGGCCATGTGTCTTAATTTAACAGGTACTATGGGATATAAAGGAGGAATATGTGAAGTGGTGTCTGATTTAGCTTTCTGGCAAATTTTACAAGACGCTAAAACTCGTCGTATACGTTTCTCCATGTTGGTAAAATAACAGTTCTGTCTCAGTATAAGAAAACATTTTCGTGCTCCATAATGTGCGTAACTTAAATGAGTGTACCAGATTAATTTGTTAACAAGTTCGTCAGGGATGCATAATAATCAATTGTTGCTGTCAGGATGAGAGCGGCGAAACAGAATGTCATTGCGCACAGTGTAATGGTTTCTAATCGTAACATTATTCTTATCTTGCCAAAGGTGTTTAATTTCTTTCCACACATTGTCTTTATTTTGTTCTTGTGCTATGTCCTGTAATGACGATGAAATAAAATTTTCAAATGCTACTTGCTGGATGTACATGACACTGAAATTTGTTTTGCAGAAGTTGGTTGCTACGTCTTGCTGATTGTTGCCGAGAGAACGCGATAGTGCGTCTGCTATAACATTTTGCGTACCGGGAATGTGAAGTATTGTAAAATTAAATTCCTGTAAATAAAGCTTCCATCTGCTTAATCTGTCGTGAGTGAATTTAGCCGAAAGTAAAAATTGTATCGCTCTGTGGTCTGTGTACACGGTGGTATGTCTGCCATAAAGAAAGTGCCTAAATCTCGTGAAAGCCCATACAACACATAATGTTTCCAATTCTGTAACGGAGTAATTTCGTTCAGCAGGTGACAAAATGCCGCTTGCAAATGCGATGTTTTTAATTACTGTAGAACCATCTTCTTCAATTTCCTGGAAAATATGTACGCCTAAAGCTGTGTTAGAACTGTCGGTGGCAATGGAAAAATTTCTGGTAAGATCTGGGTGCGATAAAAGTGGAGCATTCAACAAAGCATGTTTCAGGTTCATAAATTCAGAGTGTGCTTGCTTATCCCAAGACCAAATACTGTTTTTACCTGTCAGTTGACATAATCTAGGTGTGTCTAAAGCAGAGTGATGAATAAATTTTCGAAAAAAGTTAATTAAGCCCAAAAAACTACGTAGTTGCTTTTTTGTCGTAGGAACAGTAATGTCACGTAGAGCTTGAAGTTTTTCCGGATCAGGTGCAATGCCTTCTGCTGAAATTACGTGTCCAAAATCCTGTGTTAGTTCTAATTGCTCGAGTCTGTCGGTCACTGTTTGAAAATCTGTTGTGTATGTGTCTGTTTTTAATTTAAGATCAGAAATTTCGTCACGTAATTCTGTGTTCGACTGTTTGATGGAATTAATTTCGTCGGACACTGTAGCAATATTGTTGTCTACGTATGTCTTCGCTTTCGCGAACAATTTACGTTTGTCTTCCTGTCTCTGTGCAGTGATTGTTTCCATTACCTGACGTTTTACTTTATTTTGATCCCGAATAAATTTGCGGAAACGCGTATTACTGTTTTCTATGTGCTGATTAAAACGCTCGTCAATTTGAGTGTTCTGTTGGTCGAATTTCGCGTCAATCTTTTCATCCATTGTGCGCGAAAGTTCTGTTGTCATTGCTTTAAACTCATCGCGTAATTGTGTAGCTTTTTCAGAGCATTGTTTAGCGACTCCACTAATTTCCTCTCTGAGTGTTTCTGTTGCAGCAGTCTGTATTTCCCTTAATTCCTGAGCAACAGACCTAATTTCTTCGCTATTTTTCTTTGAACACGCCTCAATTTCCTCGCGTAACTGTTCCTTAGAGTCATGACACTGCGCGGCAACGGCTCTAATTTGTTCACTTAACTGTCTGGAATTGTTGTCTACTTTCTCATTTAACTGTCTGGAATTGTTGTCTAATTTTTCATTTAACTGTTCGTTCTGTTCACTAAATTGTTGTTTAAGATCTTCTTTAAGACTGTCTTGTTTTTTATCTAGTTGTTTGATATCTACACTAAGTTGGTTCTTAAACTGTAGCATTATTGTCATAAATTGATCCAAACCTAAAGTAGCTGTTGCATTCTCAGTACTCTGTGATGGAGTACATGCAATTGTCACGTTTTGTGTGACCATTTGGTCATTCTTTGGTTCACAAAAAGCTGTCCCTGTCAAATGTACACTCTCATTCACTATTTCGGAATTAAATAACTCCGGCGTACTTTGTGTATCCTGTTCATTTTCATTAGACAAATTTGTCTGCTCGTCACGTGAATTTAGTAAACCGGTTGTATTAAGCTGGGCAGCGCTCATTACAGTAGTGCGCTCCGCATCATCGATTGTCGTCAAATCAACAGAAGACACAATCGAGTTCGCTCGTTCATCATTAAGACAAAAGTCATCATTAGTGGTTGGAACGCATTGATTGTCAGTGAACGCAGGATTGTCATCATTACACTGCGTGTCACATGTCCTATCGGTCACGTTGTTTAAGTCAGTAATTTCGTTCATAATACCTCGCGATACACTATTCACAGTCTTTCGCGGCATTTTTACAATAGTCACAATTATTCACAAAACAATAAGCACAAATGCAAAAGCAACACACAAATACAATAGAGCAACGAATTGCCGTTGACCTGTAGAAAGAAAGTCACAAGATTAGTAAAAGCGTTGCGCCAAATCCTAATTATATCTAAGCAAATAAGAGCAGATTTCTGACTACTTTTCGGAAGACTCTCAACGAAATACGATCCTGGACTGGGTGTCGCCAAGTGTAACCTCCCCACAAAAAATTTTAAAAGAAATGGACAATATTTAATAAAAATGGAAGCCAAGTGTAACCTCCCGTAATGAAATTTACTGACAATGACAATTAAACAAAAATTCGCAATCTGACTCTGGTGTAAGCTCCCACGAAAATAATGAAAAACAATTCAGTGCTAATGAAATCTCACTGATAATGAAAATTCAATTAAACCGAAATATCGGTCTTTGGCCTTGTGCAAAAATCACAATTAAATTCTTACCTCATTGTAACTGCTAGTCAAATTTCTGCTCTTATTGTTGCGCACATCTTGGAGGAACTGCATTGCAAATAATAATATTCCCTTTTTTTTGTAATTTAACTGAAATTTGTCTTTAAGGGAAGTGGAATGAAATCGTTAATTCAATTAAATAATTTTTTTTGTAAGATTGCTTTTGAAATCAAAATTATTATTGGGGCATTTGTTGGAAATTAATTACAATAAATAAACTTTACATTATCTGATGATTACCTTCATTAACAATATACCTCATTCAGCATCTTGACCAGTGTTGCCGACAGACTACATCACACAACCGCACTTGGCTGCTACTATTGACCGACTGCTCTGCATGACGACGACTACAGAATTGCTCTCAACGACTACTGACAGAGTACTGCACAACTCGACGAGTACTGCCGAACTGCCCGCAACACTCGCGCGGTCAAGCGCAGACTAACCACGATTATAGGCTCTCTGGTCAAAGATTTTAACGTGCCTCACCATCGCTGCTATGTTACATACGTGTTTCACTGTTATCTAGCATGAGCTCAACAGACTAACTGTTGATCCTGTTACACCATTAATATGAGCTTTTAATACACAAGGGGAGTCCGATATTGTACAGAAGCTCACTTGAATAGGAAGAGTAATTGAAACTTGCTACAATTAAGTCACTTTGTGCATTTGAACTACTTTCAGTGGAGGGGTGCCCTCAATCTTGACCACTGTAGCAGAGCATACTAAACACACTGTCAACACACTAAAAAAACCCTTACTGCAGTAGAACACAACTTGACATATCTGTAAGCAACTGACTCACCTTTTGCGATTTACAACAGGCAGCAATGTGATCATTTCCTAAGAAAAACTTCATAAGTCTCAGTTTTAAGAACTTTTAATTTTGAATTTGGCAACAACATATTAATAAGCAGTTTTAATAGAAAAATTATTTTCAGCAAGCATCATGTACTTTAGCTCACTCTATTGCCACATTAACTTTTACTTTCTTTCAATAAAGCACACTTGTTAAGCACTTTAGCGTGGGAGGAACTCTAAGTGGATATGTGACTTGAGGATAAATCACGGCAGGTACAAGAATTCAGTTAAAAATTACCTTGTATTTGAGTACACTAAACATCCAATGAGCTGATCCTTCACTGTACATTACTATAGTGTTCCATTACAGTGATTGCGCAATGTGGTGGTGATTGTATGTTGGTAGGTGGATTTGCAGGTAGAACTGCCAGACTCTGTCATTTCTTGGTGGCGATGATAGACATCAATTTCAGAATAATTCGTGCTCTTTATCCATCCATCTGAGGCATTGGAAAGCGTCAGAGAGAGCCTCTCTCGGAACCAGCACAATACACAACTTTTACATGAGCAGTTGATAGTTTGGTAGCTCCTCCCTGACTGACTCTTTGTTCCACCTTTTCTACCTAGCCAACAACAACTTGCGCACGCTACACAGTTCCGTTCCAGAGGGGAACCTCAACACCTTTTACATACAAAATAACTAAGAACCCTAAGTGAATGTCATCAGTTTACATAACAGCAAACAGTCATTTTAAATAAAACAGAACATTTGAATATATTGGTAGTTCTACACAAAATTATTTAAATAAGGTTATTTAATTTTAAAGATAACCAAAGAGATTATATGACAAAGACAAAACATAATTTGCTCATAGATTACACTTCCTACACTCTAAAAGACATCAAAGTTTTTACAAAGCAAGTAATATACAATTTTGTGTTTCGATTCAATCCAACAACATTTACAGAAACTCAACGTTATAACATTAAATAAAACAAAAGCAAAAAAAATCTGTAGAGTATTAGAGCTACGGGGTTACACACTGACACTGCAGAAGTTATCTACTGATCATCAAATACATACAAGACTCACAAGAATATTGAAAGCCAAGAACATATTTACCAGTGTAACTACAATTAAATATTATGATTGCTGCTACAGTCTGACACCAATCGATGTACAGGTAATCTCTCATCTTGACGGCTGTAGTTCTTGAATGAATCTCAGTATCTATAGTGAACTCTCACAAATTGCATAGTGTCCCAGAAATACTTAATGTGCGCTTTTGTAGGAGTTTTCGTGGTGTCTCGGCTTGTATGCACGGAAATTCTTGCCCTAACAAAACCTGTTTACTCAAATAGCGCTGAATAACGTGACAGCCCGTCCATCACGTATTACCCTTCCTGCTTTCAACACTCTCATTGCTGAAAGCCTGAGCACTCTCGCAAAAACACCGTTAATCATAAAAGCATTCTTGTTGTTTGGAAAGAGAGCACTCTGTAAGCACAGATGGGGAAATCAGAACAATTACACAAACAGAATTCGAAGCACTGTCTCACAGAAGAGAAAAAAAATGGTCGGAATTTTCGGTATCCTACAGGTACAGGTCTGGAGATGTCCTGATTCCACAGTGGCGGATGAGTGACGGCATCCCCGCCACAGATGGATGGATTGTCTTTGAACACTTGTTTTCTCAGAACTTTCCGTACATACCTTGTCTCCATCTTGTTTGAATCAGTTTGTAGACGCTCTTACGTCCCAGTACAGTGGATGTCTTGTGAATGAATAGAGCATTATGATTGTATTTTGCACTGATCGCCATATTGCACCAAAAACTAAACCTCGCAAAATGCCATACATATCATCAAAAACGCAAAGACACCTACTCAAATACACTGTCCTCCCACTGGGGCCAGGAGCCTGAATATTAGTCCATGAAACCGATCTCCAACGCAACAGTATATCAACACGTATGGTGTCGATGTAGTGAACATACGATTCGTATCCTATGCCATACAAAATCACCCCTTTGACATCAGAACGCCCTCAGTGAATCGAAGTCACTCTCAGAACTGATGTGCAAATACAGGCTTCTTTTCCCCTAGGTACTAACGTGCTACTGTTTCTGGTCTGGACCTGCCTGCTTGCGTTTCTAGAGGCATCTCCAGACTCGGGGATTACAAGAATATTGTTTGCCATAGTATTATATCGTTTTTGCGGTACTTCTCTATATCAAGCACACAGCAGTATCCTCCTGATCGCTCACTCAACATAATTCCGAAGATATTGACTGGAAATTATTAATCTACAAACGCGAAACTTTAGCTATGTGGAGCGTGCTCTAGATCACTGAGTAACAAGAAACAAACAGATGAAACAAGAACGAAGGATGGAAAATAAAAATTGACGACAAAGAGCGAACTGCTAGGACTAAAAAAGGTGAAATACAGGTATACGATCCCTCGCTCCAGCCAACTGTTCAATCAATACATCGAAGAAGCAATGACGGAAACGAAAGAAAAGTTCAAGAGCAGGATTAAAATTCGCTATGAAGAGATGTAGGCTTTAAGAATCGCTGATGATATTGTTATTCTTAGCGAAAGTATAGATGGATTATAGGATGTGTTGAATGGAATGAACAGTCTAAAGAGTGCAGAATATGGACTGAGAGTATACCGAAGAAAAATAAAGGCAACAAGAAGTAGCAGAGAGAAGAATAGCGAGAAATATAATTTCAAAACTAGTGATCACTATAGCGTTATATGTTTGTGCGTAATACCTCTCAAGTCAAACAGTAATACAATTTCAGAACTATTCTCCTATGTGAAACATTAGTTGTGAGCCTCTCTTTACTTATTAACAGATCAAAGATGCACAGTGTAATGTCATTTTTGTAGAAGCAGAGCAAGTAATGTAGTAATATTGTGGAAGTTATCCTTTTATGGAAACTGTATATGTGACAGATATCGCCACTGCTTGATAATTTTATAATTGTCTTTGCTTCCTTTCTGAATGCTGACTATATTGCTTTTAAGAACATTAATCACTGTATACATTATATACCGGTGAGCTAGGGGTAGTCTCTTTGATTAGTTATCAAAACGTCCTCGGTCCTGGGTTCGAGACCCGCCATCGCTTAAATTTTGATTAATAATCAGAATTGGCGGCCGAAGACTTCCAGCATAAGAA